>NW_026613261.1:2301121-2391121 GCF_029220125.1 Pseudoliparis swirei | reverse complement strand
CTTTTTCCCCTCCCAACATGATCTTCCACAACTTCTTCCTCTCCCACCACTCCTCCCAGTCGACCTCAGGCACTGCACTAGAGCACTAGACACTCTGAGACCTCTAGAGGACATTGACCTCTTCCTCGCTGCACTCCTACTCACACTAGACTCCAAGAGGCCCTACATTACAGGCCTACAGGCATTAGAGACACTAGTCGGCTGAGCTCTCTTGAGGACACTGAGGACATTACGGACACTAGAGGACCTGACATTCCATGAGGACATTACAGACATCTAGAGACATTACAGGACACTTAGCATTAGAGACCTAGGACATTCAGGACACTAGAGACATTAGAGGACACTGAGGACATTACACGAACTTGGCTCTTCCCTCTCAGGACACTGGACATTCGGATGGTAGAGGACACTAGAGGACATTACAGGACACTATAGGACATTACAGGACACTAGAGGACGGTAGAGGACACTAGAGAACACTAGATAACATTAGAGGACACTAGAGGACATTACAGGACACTAGAGGACATTAGAGGACACTAGAGAACATTAGAGGACATTAGAGGACATTACAGGACACTAGAGGACATTACAGGAAAACTTGAGGACATTAGAGGACACTAGAGGACATTACAGGACACTAGAGGACATTAGAGGACACTAGAGGACACTTTCAGGAAACTTGAGGACACTAGAGGACACTAGAGGACATTAGAGGACATTACAGGAAAACTTGAGGACACTAGAGGACATTACAGGACACTAGAGGACATTACAGGACGGTAGAGGACACTAGAGGACACTAGAGGACACTAGAGGACACTAGAGGACGGTAGAGGACACTAGAGGACACTAGAGGACGGTAGAGGACATTAGAGGACACTAGAGGACGGTAGAGGACACTAGAGGACACAAGAGGCCACTAGAGGACACAAGAGGCCACTAGAGGACATTACAGGACGCTACAGGACATTAGAAGACACTAGAGTACGGTAGAGGACACTAGAGAACACTAGAGGACACTAGAGGACACTAAAGACCACTAGAGGACACTAGAGAACACTAGAGGACACTACAGGACACTAGAGGACATTAGAGGACATTACAGGACATTAGAGGATATTACAGGACATTAGAGGACACTAGAGGACATTACAGGACACTAGAGGACATTAGAGGACACTAGAGGACATTACAGGAAAACTTGAGGACACTAGAGGACATTACAGGACACTAGAGGACATTACAGGATGGTAGAGGACACTAGAGGACATTACAGGACACTATAGGACATTACAGGACACTAGAGGACGGTAGAGGACATTACAGGACACTAGAGGACATTAGAGGACACTAGAGGACATTACAGGACACTAGAGGACATTAGAGGACACTAGAGAACATTAGAGGACACTAGAGGACACTAGAGGACACTAGAGGACACTAGAGGACACTAGAGGACACTAAAGACCACTAGAGGACACTAGAGGACACTAGAGGACACTAGAGGACACTAGAGGACATTACAGGACGGTAGAGGACACTAGAGGACACTAGAGGACATTACAGGACACTAGAGGACATTACAGGACGGTAGAGGACACTAGAGGACATTACAGGACAATAGAGGACACTAGATAACATTAGAGGACATTAGAGGACATTACAGGACACTAGAGGACATTACAGGACACTAGAGGACATTAGAGGACATTACAGGACACTAGAGGACATTACAGGACACTAGAGGACATTACAGGACACTAGAGGACATTAGAGGACATTAGAGGACACTAGAAGGCATTACAGGACACTAGAGGATGGTAGAGGACATTACAGGACACTAGAGGACACTAGAGGACATTACAGGACATTACAGGACACTAGAGGACATTACAGGACGGTAGAGGACATTACAGGACACTAGAGGACACTAGAGGACATTACAGGACACTAGAGGACATTACAGGACACTAGAGAACATTAGAGGACATTACAGGACACTAGAGAACATTAGAGGACATTACAGGACACTAGAGGACATTACAGGACACTATAGGACACTAGAGGACACTAGAGGACATTACAGGACATTAGAGGACATTAGAGGACACTAGAGGACATTACAGGACACTAGAGGACATTAGAGGACATTACAGGATGGTAGAGGACATTACAGGACACTAGAGGACATTAGAGGACGAGTTACAGGACACTGAGGACATTACAGGACTAATACAGGACACTAGAGGACACTACAGGACACTAGAGGAGATTACAGGACACTAGAGGACATTAGAGGACATTAGAGGACGGTAGAGGACACTAGAGGACATTACAGGACACTAGAGGACATTACAGGACGGTAGAGGACACTACAGGACACTAGAGGACATTACAGGACATTAGAGGACGGTAGAGGACACTACAGGACACTAGAGGAGATTACAGGACACTAGAGGACACTAGAGGACATTAGAGGACATTAGAGGACATTAGAGGACGGTAGAGGACACTAGAGGACATTACAGGACACTAGAGGACATTAGAGGACACTAGAGGACATTACAGGACAATAGAGGACACTAGAGAACATTAGAGGACATTACAGGACACTAGAGGACATTACAGGACGGTAGTGGACACTAGAGGACACTACAGGACACTAGAGGACATTACAGGACGGTAGAGGACACTAGAGGACATTAGAGGACGAAAGTCTTAGACTGACACTAGGAAGGCATTCAGGACCTGAGGATGGTCAGGAGGCCTGTCAGGACGCTGTGGAGGAAAGAGGACATCTACACGGAAGACTCTGACCTTGACAGTTGACACTGAGGACCCTTAGCAGGATCAGATAGGACCTCACGGACCTGAGGGCGTTACAGGACAACTAACCGAGAGCATTGAGGACATGAGGCTGTACAGGACAGCTGAGGACTTAGAGGACATTGGCCTTGTAGGCTTAGAGGACTAACGGGACCTGAGTCACTGAGGACAGGTTACAGAGACTACGTGAGGACATACAGCGACCATGAGGACATAGAGCATTACAGGAGTCACTAGAGGACAACAGGAGCACTAGGTGAGCCCCCCCACAGTTCAGGCTGAGCAACAGGACACTAGGGACAACAGGACACTCAGGCGACCCAACCCAGGAGTCACTCAGGCATTAGAGGACCACAGGAACACTCAGGCGACCCATCTACAGGGAGACACTCAGGTGGACATACAGGAACGGTCAGAGGAGTCCCCTGGGCACTAGATGGACATTAACAGGACATAGTTAACGACTGGTGGACATTCAGGACACTAATTGGTGATTACAGACCTCATTCAGGGTCATTGAGGCGGTGAGGACCTGCTTTACAGGACACTGAGTGCGTTGGCACGGTAGGACTACAGCGTCACTGTGAGGACATTCGGAATTAAGGACGGGACACCATGTGACACTCGTGTCCTCTGTCTCACTGTGATCGTTTGCTTCTGCTCAGGACATAGAGTCATATAAGTGACTGCAGACTAGAGGACACTAGAGGTCAGTCTCAGGACACAGGAGGACAAAGGTCCTGAGGCGATTCAGGCATAATCAGTGGACACTAGGGTGAACACTCTAGCCTATGGCCTCAGTCCTCAGTCTTCTAGAGGACATTACAGACGGTAGTGGACACTAGAGGACACTAAACAGGACACTAGAGGACATTAAAAGGACGGTAGAGGACCACTAGAGGACATTAGGGCGAGACGTTAAGCTCTAGAGCTTGAACTAGGTTGGTCTGTCTTGGGCAGTGCTTGGCCACTTGAGGACCAGGCTGAGGCCTCGCTCTGCCGGCTTGGTGGTTTAGAAGACGTGAACATACTGACTTGAGCGACAGACCTGACCTTGAGGCCAGGTTGATGAGGATTGTCCATTGAGCTAGAGCATTGAGACTCAGTGAAGCCTGAACGTGCCTGAGACTAGGCTTCAGGACTAACATTAGATAAACTGAGGCTGAAAGCAGTTGAGGCGTGGCTTCAGACAGAAGGCGATTGGCGACAACTGAGGCAGCGTTGGACTCTCCTGAGACGAGCCTCTGAGGCTCCCGAGACTAGGCTGGACGTTGGGACCTGAAGTCTTGGGACTAGGAACGTTCGAGACTACTTGACAGACGCTGAGGGCTAGAGCTTGAGGACCAGGCGTTGAGGGCAGTACTGAGGACAACGGAGCACTCAGGCTTGAGGCCGACCACAGGAGCACTAGGACTTGAGGCGAGGCTTGAGGAAGTTGACTCAGGCTGAGCACTTCAGGACTAGACACTTCAGGACTGAGCCCCAGGAGGGCATAGGCTTGAGGCCAGACATTGAGGTCAACTTTAGGCTGAGAACAGTTGAGACTCAGGCGTTGAGGACCACGAGCAGTTGAGACACTTCAGGCTGAGGCACCACAGGGAACGTTCACCAGGCTGTAGTCAGAGGTTGCATAATGGACGTTAACACAATGACGTTCAAGCGACTGGCGGACTCTAGGCTGCTAGACTAGGTCGTTTGCATGACTCGCATCCATCCACAGGTCCTGATTGGTTGCCTGTGGGCGTGCTGGTGCCTCTTATCTGTCACTGTAGAGCTGTTCTGGCTTGGCACTGTGGGGGCAGCTTCTCTGTTTAGGAACAGTCCAGGTAAGGACTCAGGCGTCCAGGACACATGAGGACATTCATCGTGTCCTCTTGTCCTACTGTGATCTTATCGTGGGCTTGACCTCAGTCTCAGGCAGGAAAGTCATCATGGAGTAGTGTCCTCAGACTCAGAGACACTATGACAGTCAGTTGTCTCAGGCCATTGAGGACGTCTCTCCTGCCCTGATTCTGTCTTTCTGTCTTTTCAGAGACTTCTACTTTGGTTTCATGGAAGGGACGGACTACATTAGTGGACTCGTGATGGGGTGAGACCTCTAGTCCTCATGGCCTCTAGTCCTCAGTCTTCTGAATGTCTCTAGTCCTTATGGTCTCTAGTCCTTAATCACACTCGTCCTTAAGTCTCTAGTCTAGAGTAGAAGACATAAGAGGACGGTCTCTAGTCCTAACGTGTCATTAAGGAATGACACTAGTCCTTATGGGAGACTAGACATAAACACTAAAAACGGACTGAGCTTGCTTGACCTGGCGCTCTAGGACTAGACGTTCGGCTAGAGGCTCTGAGGACTAGGCGTTGTCTGACTTGCTGTTGTCTGTTCTGTCTCTGTGTCTGTTCCTGCCCGTCTCTTGGTGTCTTCGATCTCTGACGCCGTAGACTCTGTCTGAGGTCTGAGAGCCTTGAGGACGGAGGGGTTGAGGCCGAGGCGTTAGGACTAGAACCCTTTAGACAGCGTTGAGGCGAGAACGTTGGGCTAGAGGCGTTGAGGCGTTTAGGCCTAGGACGCTGGGGTAGAGACTTGAGGACGAGACGTTGGGACCAGAGACGTTAGACCGAGTGAGACGAGCTTGGGCGAGAGGTTGAGCAACTGAGACCAGGCTTGAGCTAAGACGTTGGCGAGCTTGAGGACTGGCTTGAGGCCCCCGAGACCGGCTGAGCCCCAAAGGGCTAGGCTTAGCACTGAGGCAAGGCTTGAGACTGAGACCGCTGAGGACCCAGGAGCGTTAGGCGAGACCCGTGAGGGCCTAGGCTTGAGGACCAACTAGGCGAGACTTGGCCAGATTGGGGACTGAACTTAGGCAAGACGCTTAGGGACTTGTGTTTGACGCTGCCGACCTAGGTCTGAGTGCTGGACGGGGACTTTTAGCGAACGCTGGCTGGCGTTGGCTGACTTGGGGCGAACGTCTTTAGGACTAAACTTGAGGGAAACGTTGAGACCAGGCATTGGCTAGGGCGTTTGGGGCCGGCTTGAGGCCGAAGGTCTGAGACTAGAACCTTGAGGCAGAGGCTTGAACGAGACGCTGAGGCTGAGGCTTAGGACAGGCTTGAGGACAACTTGGGCGGAGGGGTTTAGGGCGGGAGGCTTAGGGCGGAAGCGTTAGGGGCAGTAACAAGAGCTAGAGAGTTGAGGCGAGGCGTTTAGGCTAAGCTTAGGGAAAACTTTGAGGGAGAGGCGGGAGGCAGGAAGGTTGACCCCGGGGAGGCTACAGGCGTTTGGGCCCGGGAGGGAGGGGGGGGGTTACGGGCTTGGGGGAGCGTTGAGGGCGGGGCAGGGGCGGGGAAACTTGAACGGGGTTGGGGAAAAACGTTTCCAGGGCAGACTAAGATGGGGCAGAAGGGGGGCCCATTTAACTGCCCCGAACTTTGCCCCATTCGGGGGCGGGCCCTAGGGCGGGAAGGAAACGGCATGGACAGCGGGGGGGAGAGCTTTCCCGGGGCTTTGAAAAGTGGGCCGTTTTAGGCCTAGGCCTTTGGGGGCCACCCCGCCCTGTTGTTGTCCTTTGTTTGGTTGGTCCCTTCTCTCTCTGTCCCTCTGTCTATCTGTGCCCTGCCTCTCTGTCCCCTGTTGTCTCTGTGTCTGTCTCTCTGTGTCTGTCTCTCTGTGTCTGTCTCTCTGTCCTCTGTGTCTGTCTCTCTGTCTCTCTGTGTCTGTCTCTCTGTCCTCTGTCTCTGTCCTCTGTCTATCTGTGTCTGTCTCTCTGTCCTCTGTGTCTGTCTCTCTGTCTCTCTGTGTCTGTCTCTCTGTGTCTGTCTCTCTGTCCTCTGTGTCTGTCTCTCTGTGTCTGTCTCTCTGTCCTCTGTGTCTGTCTCTCTGTCCTCTGTGTCTGTCTCTGTCCTCTGTGTCTGTCTCTCTGTCCTCTGTCTGTCTCTCTGTGTCTGTCCTCTGTCTCTCTGTGTCTGTCTCTCTGTCCTCTGTGTCTGTCTCTCTGTGTCTCTCTCTCTGTCCTCTGTGTCTGTCTCTCTGTCCTCTGTGTCTGTCTCTCTGTCCTCTGTGTCTGTCTCTGTCCTCTGTGTCTGTCTCTCTGTCCTCTGTCTCTCTGTGTCTGTCTCTCTGTCCTCTGTCTCTGTGTCTGTCTCTCTGTGTCTCTCTCTCTGTCCTCTGTGTCTGTCTCTCTGTCCTCTGTCTCTCTGTGTCTGTCTCTCTGTGTCTGTCTCTCTGTGTCTGTCTCTCTCTGTCCTCTGTGTCTGTCTCTCTGTCCTCTGTGTCTCTCTCTGTCTGTCCTCTGTGTCTGTCTCTCTGTCCTCTGTGTCTGTCTCTCTGTGTCTGTCTCTCTGTCCTCTGTCTCTCTGTGTCTGTCTCTCTGTCCTCTGTGTCTGTCTCTCTGTGTCTGTCTCTCTGTCTGTCTCTCTGTGTCTGTCTCTCTGTCCTCTGTGTCTGTCTCTCTGTCCTCTGTGTCTGTCTCTCTGTCTGTCTCTCTGTCTCTCTGTGTCTGTCTCTCTGTCTCTCTGTGTCTGTCTCTCTGTCTCTCTGTGTCTGTCTCTCTGTCCTCTGTGTCTGTCTCTCTGTGTCTGTCTCTCTGTCCTCTGTCTCTCTGTGTCTGTCTCTCTGTCCTCTGTCTGTCTCTGTGTCTGTCTCTCTGTCTGTCTCTCTGTGTCTGTCTCTCTGTCTCTCTGTGTCTGTCTCTCTGTCCTCTGTGTCTGTCTCTCCAGCCCATATTGGACACGGCTCCGCTGCTCGGCTACTTCCTGGTCAGCCTCCCATTCGCCATCATGGCCGTCTTGTTCTACCTCTGCCGTAAGACCCGGTCCACCGACGAGGACAACGATGAGGACAACGATGAGGACAATGACGAGGACAACGACGAGGACAACGATGAGGACGGCGCCGGGCTGCCGGCCCCGTCTCTGCAGCGCCACACGAACCGGGCCGACAAGAAGTCCGACTGATGAGGCGGATCAGGAGGAGGCCGGGATCCAGACTTAGATCCAAAACGTTTCACGTTGTTTTATTTGTCTTTGACCTGAGATCGAATAAAACACTTCAACCTTCAAATAATAATAATAATTATTATTATTCTGTCTGCCAGCCAAACGTTCTGTCAACAACAACTCAACTCATTAAAGGGTCACCTGGATCTCACTGGAGGGCTCAGCCAATCAGGACCGAGAGGGAGACATTGTGTGTTTCACAGTTATCAGTGATGCTCATCGGACCCTTCATGGACCGGGAAGACGAAACTGTCTCTGTCCAGAGACCAGTACAGAGAGGAGTCCTCTATCAGGACTAAGGTCTAACAAGACCAGTACAGAGTTAGTCCTCTATCAGGACTAAGGTCTAACTAGACCAGTACAGAGAGGAGTCCTCTATCAGCACTAAGGTCTACCAAGACCAGTACAGAGTTAGTCCTCTATCAGGACTAAGGTCTAACAAGACCAGTACAGAGTTAGTCCTCTATCAGGACTAAGGTCTAACTAGACCAGTACAGAGAGGAGTCCTCTATCAGCACTAAGGTCTACCAAGACCAGGACAGAGAGGAGTCCTGACCCTGTCATGTCTCGGTGGTGTTTTCTAAATCCTGACTGAAACTCTTCAAATAAACTAATAGATGTAGAAACACAGCTGGTGTGAGACACGTCCTCAGGGACCTCAGAGAGGAGGGGGGTCAGAGGTCTGGAGAGCCAACACCTCTGGATCCAGAGCGGCTTCAGGAGACATTTACCTACAGCTACTGAAGGAATGTGGGACATGGCCTGTTAGCAGAGACACCTTGATCATATCTCATCGAGGCAGGAAGACGGGTTCCAATAGACAGGAAGACGGGTTCCAATAGACAGGTAGACGGGGTCTAAGAGACAGGTAGATGGGGTCCAAGAGACAGGTAGACGGGGTCTAAGAGACAGGTAGACGGGGTCCAAGAGACAGGTAGACGGGGTCCTAGAGACAGGTAGACGGGTCCTAGAGACAGGTAGCCGGGGTCTAGAGACGGGGGGACGGGTCCAAGAGACAGGTAGACGGGGTCCTAGAGACAGGTAGGCGGGGTCCTAGAGACAGGTAGACGGGGTCTAGAGACAGGTAGACGGGGTCTAGACAGGTAGACGTGGTCTAGAGACAGGTAGACAGGGTCCTAGAGACAGGTAGACGTGGTCTAGAGACAGGGAGACGGGTCCTACAGACAGGCAGACGGGTCCAAGAGACAGGTAGCGGGGTCTAGAGACAGGTAGACGGGGTCCTAGAGACAGGTAGACGGGGTCCTAGAGACAGGTAGACGGGGTCCAGAGACAGGTAGGCGGGGTCTAGAGACAGGTAGGCGGGTCCTAGAGACAGGTAGACGGGTCTAGAGACAGGTAGACGGGGTCCTAGAGACAGGTAGACGGGGTCTAGAGACAGGTAGACGGGTCCTAGAGACAGGTAGACGGGGTCTAGAGACAGGTAGACGGGGTCCAAGAGACAGGTAGACAGGGTCTAGAGACAGGAAGACGGGGTCCTAGAGACAGGTAGACGGGGTCTAGAGACAGGTAGACGGGGTCCTAGAGACAGGTAGACGGGGTCTAGAGACAGGTAGACGGGGTCTAGAGACAGGAAGACGGGGTCCTAGAGACAGGTAGACGGGGTCCAAGAGACAGGTAGACAGGGTCTAGAGACAGGAAGACGGGGTCCTAGAGACAGGTAGACGGGTTAGAAGTAGAAACCGTTGAAGACAGTTGGTCTAGGTTGATAGAGAAAAGGATCCAGATAAACACCAGGACATGCAGACATTACCAAGGCAACTCCACTAGAGGACAAATCACTGCTGGTTGAGGGCAAGTACTACTACTACTGCTGCTACTACTACTGCTACTGCTACTACTACTACTACTACTACTACTACTACTTCTACTTCTACTGTTGCCACTGCTGCTGCCACTACTACTACCACTACCACTGCTACTCCTACTGCCACTGCTGCCACCACCCACCTCACCACCACCACCACCACCCACCCAATTCCACCACTGCTGCTGCTACCCACTGCTGCACCACCTGCTACTGCCACTGCCACCACCTACTTCCTGCTCACTGCCCACCACCACCACCACCACCACCCCACCCACCACCGCCAACACCACCACCTCCCCACCACCACCACCCACCCACCGCCAACACCACCTCACCACCCCACCACACCGCCACCAATCATCAATTAATTCCACCACCGCCACCGCCACCACCACCACCAATTGACTCCACCCACCATCACAATTGCTGCTGCTGCCACTACCACTGCTACCACTGCCACCTTTGCTACTGCTTCTGCTGCTGCTGCTGCTAGCTACTACTGCTACTTCTTGCTGCTGCTGCTGCTGCTACTGCTACACCACTGCTACTACTGCTGCTGCTAGCTACTCATTGACTACTACCTGCTATTACTGCTGCACTACTGCTACTGCTACTGCTACTACTACTACTACTACTATTGTGTAAGGTCAATCTTATTGAGGTTTTTTCAAACGTTGTTCCAATCCATTTATTTATATATTCATTGTCCTCGTAAATAACAATAATTATCATTTTGGGAGAAATCAATTAACAATTCAGCTTCACAAACTTCGTGTGCTTTTATTTTGAAGGTCAGTGAGCGATCCCGGATGGTGCGTCATGCATCTGCAATGACGGCTAGCAGCTAGTGAACTGCTCGCTGGGTGAGGACGCGGATCTTCTTCTTCTCCTCCTTTCATGTGGCTCCATGTTGCTGCTGCAGTAAAGAAGAAGCTACGAGAAGCTGCTCGTGCGCGCGCACAGGCTCCATGGCGACGGAGGAGTTCTACGAGGTAAAGCAAGCTCATGCTAACGTGCTAACAGGAGCTAACGGCAGAGTTCCGAGTAAACTTTCTAAACATTACGAGAAAAGTAACTAGTTAGTGATTTGTTAGCAGCTAGTTAGTTAGTTAGTAGCTTTTAAAGTGAGTCAGAGGTTCGTCTGATACAAACTCCAGGCTGCGTTAGCTTCTGTAACTAGCCTGTACTGTTAGCTCTGAGTATTACTCAGTATTAGCTACCTCCAGAGTTAGCTAAGTGTCACTCGGCATTACCTCAGAGATGGCCCAGTGTTAGCTCAGTGTTAGCTTAGTGTTAGCTCAGTGTTGCTCAGTGTTAGCTCAGTGTTAGCTTAGTGTTAGCTCAGTGTTAGCTCAGTGTTTGCTTAGTGTTAGCTCAGTGTTACTCAGTGTTACTCAGTGTTAGCTTAGTGTTAGCTCAGTATTACTCAGTGTTAGCTCAGTGTTAGCTTAGTGTTAGCTCAGTGTTACTCAGTGTTAGCTCAGTGTTAGCTTAGTGTTAGCTCAGTGTTGCTCAGTGTTAGCTTAGTGTTAGCTCAGTTTTACTCAGTGTTAGCTTAGTGTTAGCTCAGAGTTAGCTCAGTGTTAGCTCAGAGTTATCTCAGTGTTAGCTCAGTTAGCTCAGTTAGCTTAGTGTTAGCTCAGTGTTAGCTCAGAGTTAGCTGGATTCTATAAAGACTGATTACAGGATATCAGGGTTTTTCCTGGGTCAAAATGGGTCTTCGGTGCTCCCAAATTTTTTTTTGCCGCGCTACGCGCGCAACATCTATTCATGCAGTTGGGCTGTTGAGTGAGTGATCAGCAGCTGGCAATGGAGGACTCAAAATGACTTAAGTATAAATAAATGCATGAATAAATATGGGAATAAATAAATGCTTAAATAAATGTATAAATAAATACAGGAATGAATAAATATACGTTATAAATCAACAGGACATCATTAAATAAATATATTTCTACATTTCTGTATTTCTTCATTTATTTATTTATCTATTTATGTGTCCACACGTATTTCTTCATTTATGTATGTTTGACATTTACGTGTCCGTATATTCAAATGAGCTGGGCGGTCCGAACCTCTGTCTAAAGCATGATTGGTCACCGGAGTGTGATGCACCTGGTGTGTTATGCTCTACTACTTCTGCCTGGCACATGATGCTGAAGTTGGCTCGCTCAGCTCACCGTTAGCAGAAGTTAGCCTAGACAGCTTTTTGACTTCAGCCGTTTATCAATTCCAAGTACACTGAGTACAGACTTGTGTTCTTCTGGAGTCTGGTCTTTATAGTCCAGACTCTCGAGGACGCAGGACGGTCTTTCTGGTCGTGTGACGTCACCACATCAACTGTTCTTGTTCATGAATTTACTCCAATTATTCAGTGTAAAATACTTTACAGTGGAGTAGAATGTGTTGCGGTGTTCACTGTCGTTTGGCGTATACTCCGCCCACAGTAGCCTGGTACTTGTTCCCGAATAAACGGTAATAACTATAAAATGTCTCGTAGCTTTCCATCCTGACCCAGGGTCGCTACAATATGAAGTTATGAATCTCAGTCAAATTGACGTAATGTTATCTTTTAATAAATAATAAACTCTTTGTGCTCATTAGATCCTCCAAAACCTAATTATATCTCATGTTTAGCTGCTACGGAGACGTCGGAGCCAGCTGAGCATTTAAAAAAGTCCTGCCGAGATCAGGCTTCTCTCGGCGGCCGCGAGACGCTGAGCGCCCGGAACTCAGTGGTCCCGCGAGCAGGACCTCAAATCTCCGTCGCATATCCTTATTATGATGAATCTCGATAAACCGACCACAGATTTGATGCTTAAACTACTAACTTCTCAGCTCAAAACATCCTTAAATTACATCCCGTGACTCAACAACAGTAGTATTTAGAATGTACAGACAAGAATGCATAATACACGCTGTTCGTCTACAGGTCCCGCCCCCCTGAAGCTGTAAACCTTGGGGAATCACTGAACTCGATTACTATTGATCCAAACAGAACGAGGGTTCGGCTGTAGCCTCCTTGAAACATACTATTGAGAACATATTCGCTGACATGCACGTGATGAACAGTTTTATTTTTTTCGCCAGACTTTTTTTTGCCTTAGGCGCTCGGGATTTGTCATAGGCGCCCGGGAAAACGGAGTAGGCGCGCGCCCAAATGTTCTCTATGCAGGAAAAACCCTGGATATTAATTGTTTTATTTTGGATTCTCTAAAGGCTGCTGTCCTGAAGTTAAAGGCTTCATGTGTGGCTGATGTTCTGTGAGTTGTGGTTTGACGAACAGTGTCTCCTGCAGGTGGAGCGCATCGTGGACAAGAGGAAGACCAAAAAGGGGAATGTGGAGTACCTGGTCCGGTGGAGAGGTTACGGTTCAGAGGGAGACACCTGGGAGCCCGAGGGCCACCTGTCCACCTGTATGATCTACGTCCACGACTTCAACCGGCAGTCGGCCGAGTGGCAGAGAGACAACACGCTACTGCGCTCCACCCGCAGCATCGCCAGCCCCCGCTACGGCGCCGCCCACAGGGCGCCCTGCAGGCCCACGGCTCACAGCGACCTCGTCGGAGGACCGGCGGCGGGCTGCGATCTGGTGAAGCCGACTCGCACGGCCCCCGCCGGCCGCTTCACCAGCATTCTCATGTCTCCGGCCGGCTCGGCCCGCCGCGGCGTGGACCTGTCCAAGACCGGCATCAAGATCCTGGTCCCGAAGAGTCCGATGAACAGCCGCCTGGACTCGGAGGACTCCCCCGGCGAGGCGGCTCACGGTCTGGAGGCCGGAGCTCAGGACGCTCACCTGGTCCCACCTGAGGTCGCCTTGCTGGAGAAACCTGCTGGGGTCCAGTTGGGACCTGGAGAGGAGAGGGCCCGCATGGGGACCAGACCCCGCGGCCCAAACGCCCTGCCGTCGCCTCGAGTACCTGTCACTCCTGCTGCCATGCGCTCCCTCAGCAGCACGGGTAAGGTCAAAGGTCAAACCGCATCTCAGCACCCCCCTGGTGTCACCTTGTTCACCCCTTATGAGTTGGCAGGTCTAGCTAACCTCCCGTCTGCTCCAGGTAACGCAGCGTTGATGGAGGCTGTCGCCGCCAATGGGATGTCAGGTGTGCAGAGTGCCGTCACCGGGGCAACGGGGAAGAGGCGTCTGGAGGAACGTTCCGCTTTCGACAAGCGTCTGAGGTTCAGTGTCCGTCAAACCGAGAGCGCTTACCGCTACCGGGACATCGTGGTGAAGAAACAAGATGGCTTCACTCACATCCTGCTGTCCACCAAGAGCTCCGAGAACAACACGCTCAACCCTGAGGTGAGGCCACGCCCCCAGAGGCCAGACCACACCACAAAATAATCACGAAAACTAATGGGGCCTTGCCCCGAGCGGCTAGGCCTCACCCCTGACATTTTAACGTGGAGGTAAAGCAGCTAGACCAACGGATATGAGGCCACGCCCTAAAATAAACTCTCAAAGCTGAGGTAAAGCCACGCCCCCAGAGGCTAGACCACACACACAAAAGATACACTCCAAACTGACCTGAGGCCACGCCCCCAGACGCTAGAGCACCCCTGAAGTATGTGTTCCCCATGTCAGGTGATGAAGGAGATCCAGAGTGCGATGGCCACGGCAGCATCGGATGACAGTAAGCTGGTGTTACTCGGCGCCGTGGGAAGCGTGTTCTGCTGCGGCCTGGACTTCCTGTACTTCATCAGGCGGCTGACGGAGGACAGGAAGAAGGAGAGCATCAAGATGGCTGAAACCATCAGGTACAAAGCCCTGTCTGATGCTTCAGTGAGCTGTCAGTGTGACCTCTGACCTCTTCCTCAGGACCTTCGTCAACACCTTCATCCAGTTCAGGAAGCCGATCGTGGCGGCAGTCAATGGCCCGGCGCACGGCCTCGGCGCCGCCATCCTGCCCCTCTGCGACGTGGTGTGGGCCAATGAAAAGGCTTGGTTCCAGACGCCATACGCGTCCTACGGCCAGACGCCAGACGCATGCTCATCCTTCACCTTCCCCCGGATCATGGGCCTCGCCTCGGTCAGTCCACCACTTCCTTTACCTCACTGTCTCATTAGCATGACACTTCCTCTCCCTTACTGTCTCATTAGCATGCCACTTCCTCATTAGCATACCACTTCCTTTACCTCACTGTCACTTTAGCATGCCACTTCCTTTACCTCACTGTCTCATTAGCATGCCACTTCCTCTCCCTTACTGTCTCATTAGCATGCCACTTCCTCATTAGCATACCACTTCCTTTACCTCACTGTCACTTTAGCATGCCACTTCCTTTACCTTACTGTCTCATTAGCATGACACTTCCTCATTAGCATGCCACTTCCTTTACCTCACTGTCACTTTAGCATGCCACTTCCTTTACCTTACTGTCTCATTAGCATGACACTTCCTCATTAGCATACCACTTCCTTTACCTCACTGTCACTTTAGCATGCCACTTCCTTTACCTTACTGTCTCATTAGCATGACACTTCCTCATTAGCATGCCACTTCCTTTACCTTACTGTCTCATTAGCATGACACTTCCTCATAAGCATACCACTTCCTTTACCTCACTGTCTCATTAGCATGACACTTCCTCATTAGCATACCACTTCCTTTACCTCACTGTCTCATTAGCATGACACTTCCTCATAAGCATACCACTTCCTTTACCTCACTGTCTCATTAGCATGCCACTTCCTTTACCTTACTGTCTCATTAGCATGACACTTCCTCATTAGCATGCCACTTCCTCTCCCTTACTGTCTCATTAGCATGCCACTTCCTCATTAGCATGCCACTTCCTCTCCCTTACTGTCTCATTAGCATGCCACTTCCTCATTAGCATACCACTTCCCCTCCCTTGCTGTCTCATTAGCATGCCACTTCCTCTCCCTTACTGTCTCATTAGCATACCACTTCCCCTCCCTTACTGTCTCATTAGCATGCCACTTCCTCATTAGCATACCACTTCCCCTCCCTTACTGTCTCATTAGCATGCCACTTCCTCATTAGCATACAACTTCCTCTCCCTTATGGCCTCATTAGCATACCACTTCCTCTCCCTTATGGCCTCATTAGCATACCACTTCCTCTCCCTTATGGCCTCATTAGCATGCCACTTCCTCTCCCTTATGGCGTCATTAGCATACCACTTCCTCTCCCTTATGGCCTCATTAGCATACCACTAGGGCTGCAACTAACGATTATTTTGATAATCGATTAATCGGTTTAAAAAAACACTTTAATTTTCAACCCTTTATTCATGTGATGAACCTGTTCACTGGTCACCATGGTGATTAACCTGTTCACTGGTCAGCATGTGATGAACCTGTTCACTGGTCACCATGGTGATGAACCTGTTCACTGGTCACCATGGTGATGAACCTGTTCACTGGTCACCATGTGATGAACCTGTTCTCTGGTCACCATGTGATGAACCTGTTCACTGGTCACCATGGTGATTAACCTGTTCACTGGTCACCATGTGATGAACCTGTTCACTGGTCATGGTGATGAACCTGTTCACTGGTCACCATGTGATGAACCTGTTCACTGGTCACCATGGTGATGAACCTGTTCACTGGTCACCATGGTGATGAACCTGTTCACTGGTCACCATGTGATGAACCTGTTCACTGGTCACCATGTGATGAACCTGTTCACTGGTCACCATGGTGATGAACCTGTTCACTGGTCACCATGGTGATGAACCTGTTCACTGGTCACCATGTGATGAACCTGTTCACTGGTCACCATGGTGATGAACCTGTTCACTGGTCAGCATGTGGATGAACCTGTTCACTGGTCACCATGGTGATGAACCTGTTCACTGGTCACCATGTGATGAACCTGTTCACTGGTCACCATGTGATGAACCTGTTCTCTGGTCACCATGGTGATGAACCTGTTCACTGGTCAGCATGTGATGAACCTGTTCTCTGGTCACCATGTGATGAACCTGTTCACTGGTCACCATGTGATGAACCTGTTCACTGGTCACCATGGTGATGAACCTGTTCACTGGTCACCATGGTGATGAACCTGTTCACTGGTCACCATGGTGATGAACCTGTTCACTGGTCACCATGGTGATGAACCTGTTCACTGGTCAGCATGGTGATGAACCTGTTCACTGGTCACCATGTGATGAACCTGTTCACTGGTCACCATGGTGATTAACCTGTTCACTGGTCACCATGTGATGAACCTGGTCACCATGGTGATGAACCTGTTCACTGGTCACCATGGTGATGAACCTGTTCACTGGTCAGCATGGTGATGAACCTGTCCACTGGTCACCATGTGATGAACCTGTTCACTGGTCACCATGTGGATGAACCTGTTCACTGGTCACCATGTGGATGAACCTGTTCACTGGTCACCATGGTGATGAACCTGTTCACTGGTCACCATGTGATGAACCTGTTCACTGGTCACCATGGTGATGAACCTGTTCACTGGTCACCATGTGATGAACCTGTTCACTGGTCACCATGGTGATGAACCTGTTCACTGGTCACCATGTGATGAACCTGTTCACTGGTCACCATGGTGATGAACCTGTTCACTGGTCAGCATGTGATGAACCTGTTCACTGGTCACCATGGTGATGAACCTGTTCACTGGTCACCATGTGATGAACCTGTTCACTGGTCACCATGGTGATGAACCGTCACAAACAGACTGACAGCTCTCCTCTCCTGAGCAGTGGTCCCCATGTGGCCCCGCCCCCTGAACAATATCAGAGACGCGTTCCGATTTATTATTGTGTTCACCTGGCCCGCTGCCGTTGAGATTGCAGTGAGACGCGGAGAAAATGTGAAGTGGTGCTCTTCACAATAAAACATCTTTGATGGACGTGTCGCGTCCAGCTCAGCGTTCAGATGTCCACAGCGTTTGGTGGTTTAGGTTAGCTTGAATGTTAGTCCGCTACATCTGCTGCTGTCACGCTGCACGGTGTAGCGATGCTAATGAAGTATCCGTACGCTAAACACGATGTGATTTAGCATATTTTTAGTATCGATACTTCATTAAAAGAGCGATCAGAGCGCTCGCGCTGCTCCGCCCAGTTAAATGTGTCTGCACGCAGCTCACAGAGTGGGGCGTGGCTTATCTCCGTTGCCTTTCTCCATGGAAAATATTTTCCGCTATCCGCCACGGAATAAATAACCACGTTTTCGTTATCCTCTTGTGGAAATGCCACACACGTCGTGACATGTAGCGCCCTGGTGTCTGGGGTCATGACGTCACCCGGAGACGCACTCAGCTCCGTGAACGACTTCCGCATCCAGCGCCACGTGAGCAGCAGCAGCCAATTAGATTCATCAACAGAGGAGCAGCTCAGCGCTGATTGGCTCTCACAACGCAGCGTTCAGTCTCTCCTCTCGCTCCGCTCTTGTTTCTCCTGCGCCGCTCTGCGCTCAAATCTACTTTGTTTATACTCCGTGACTTATTGAGCGCCGTAATAATCGCGCGACACAACGAATCGATCATGAAATTCGTTGCCAACTATTTTAAAAATCGATTTTTATCGATTCGTTGTTGCAGCCCTACATACCACTTCCCCTCCCTGACGGCCTCACTTCCCTCCCTGCCGGCCTCACTTCCCCTCACTGACGGCCTCACGCCCCTCGCTGCCGGCCTCACGCCCCTCCCTGCCGGCCTCACGCCCCTCCCTGCCGGCCTCTCTTCCCTCCTGCAGCCTCACTTCCTCCCTGCCGGCCTCACTTCCCCTCACTGACGGCCTCACGCCCCTCCCTGCCGGCCTCACTTCCCCTCCCTGCCGGCCTCACTTCCCTCCCTGCCGGCCTCACTTCCCCTCACTGACGGCCTCACTTCCCCTCCCTGCCGGCCTCACTTCCCCTCACTGACGGCCTCACTTCCCCTCCCTGCCGGCCTCACTTCCCCTCCCTGCCGGCCTCACTTCCCCTCCCTGCCGGCCTCACTTCCCTCCCTGCCGGCCTCACTTCCCTCCCTGCCGGCCTCACTTCCCTCCCTGCCGGCCTCACTTCCCCTCCCTGCCGGCCTCACTTCCCTCCCTGCAGGCCTCACTTCCCTCCTGCCGGCCTCACTTCCCTCCTGCCGGCCTCACTTCCCTCCCTGCAGCCTCACTTCCCTCCCTGCCGGCCTCACTTCCCTCCTGCCGGCCTCACTTCCCCCTGCCGGCCTCACTTCCCTCCTGCCGGCCTCCTTCCCTCCCTGCCGGCCTCACTTCCCTCCTGCCGGCCTCTCTTCCTCCCTGCCGGCCTCACTTCCCTCCTGCGGCCTCACTTCCCTCCTGCCGGCCTCACTTCCCTCCCTGCAGGCCTCACTTCCCTCCCTGCGGCCTCACTTCCTCCTGCCGGCCTCACTTCCCTCCTGCAGCCTCACTTCCCTCCCTGCAGGCCTCACTTCCCTCCCTGCAGCCTCACTTCCCTCCTGGCCTCACTTCCCTCCCTGCAAGCCTCACTTCCCTCCTGCGGCCTCTCTTCCTCCTGCCGGCCTCACTTCCCTCCCTGCCCGGCCTCACTTCCCTCCCTGCAGGCCTCACTTCCCTCCTGCAGCCTCACTTCCCTCCCTGCCGGCCTCACTTCCCTCCTGCAGGCCTCCTTCCCTCCCTGCCCGGCCTCACTTCCCTCCCTGCCCGGCCTCACTTCCCTCCCTGCAGCCTCACTTCCCTCCCTGCCGGCCTCACTTCCCTCCTGCCCGGCCTCTCTTCCCTCCTGCCGGCCTCACTTCCCTCCCTGCCGGCCTCACTTCCCTCCCTGCAGCCTCACTTCCCTCCCTGCCGGCCTCACTTCCTCCTGCAGCCTCACTTCCCTCCCTGCAGCCTCCTTCCCTCCCTGCCGGCCTCACTTCCCTCCCTGCCGGCCTCACTTCCTCCCTGCAGCCTCACTTCCTCCCTGCCGGCCTCTCTTCCCTCCTGCCGGCCTCACTTCCCTCCCTGCAGCCTCACTTCCTCCCCTGCCGGCCTCACTTCCTCCTGCCGGCCTCACTTCCCTCCTGCCGGCCTCACTTCCCTCCTGCCGGCCTCACTTCCCTCCTGCCGGCCTCACTTCCTCCCTGCCGCCTCACTTCCCTCCCTGCAGCCTCACTTCCCTCCTGCGCCTCTCTTCCCTCCCTGCCCGGCCTCTCCTCCCTGCCGGCCTCTCTTCCCTCCCTGCCGGCCTCACTTCCCCTCCCTGCCGGCCTCACGCCCCTCCCTGCCGGCCTCTCTTCCCTCCCTGCCGGCCTCACTTCCCTCCCTGCCGGCCTCACTTCCCTCCCTGCCGGCCTCTCTTCCCTCCCTGCCGGCCTCACTTCCCCTCCCTGCCGGCCTCACTTCCCTCCCTGCCGGCCTCACTTCCCCTCCCTGCCGGCCTCTCTTCCCTCCCTGCCGGCCTCTCTTCCCTCCCTGCCGGCCTCTCTTCCCTCCCTGCCGGCCTCTCTTCCCCCCTGCCGGCCTCTTCCTCCTGCCGGCCTCTCTTCCCTCCTGCGGCCTCTCTTCCCTCCTGCGGCCTCTCTTCCCCCTGCCGGCCTCTCTTCCCCCCTGCCGGCCTCTCTTCCCTCCCTGCCGGCCTCTCTTCCCTCCTGCGGCCTCTCTTCCTCTCCTGCGGCCTCTCTTCCCTCCTGCAGCCTCACTTCCCTCCTGCGGCCTCTCTTCCCCTCCCTGCCGGCCTCACTTCCTCCTGCCGGCCTCTCTTCCTCCCTGCGGCCTCACTTCCCTCCCTGCCGCCTCTCTTCCCTCCCTGCCGCCTCTCTTCCTCCCTGCCGGCCTCACTTCCCTCCCTGCCGGCCTCACTTTCCCTCCTGCCGGCCTCCTTCCCTCTCCCTCCTGCCGGCCTCTCTTCCCTCCCTGCCGGCCTCTCTTCCCCCCTGCCGGCCTCTCTTCCCCCCTGCCTGCCTCTCTTCCCCTCCTGCCGGCCTCTTCCCCTGCCGCCTCTCTTCCCTCCCTGCCGGCCTCTCTTCCCCCCTGCCGGCCTCTCTTCCCCCCTGCCGGCCTCTCTTCCCTCCCTGCCGGCCTCTCTTCCCCCCTGCCGGCCTCTCTTCCCCTCCCTGCCGGCCTCTCTTCCCCCCTGCCGGCCTCTCTTCCTTCCCTGCCGGCCTCTCTTCCCTCCCTGCCGGCCTCACTTCCCCTCCCTGCCGGCCTCACTTCCCCTCCCTGCCGGCCTCACTTCCCCTCCCTGCCGGCCTCACTTCCCCTCCCTGCCGGCCTCACTTCCCCTCCCTGCCCTCACTTCCCCTCACTTCCCTCCCTGCCGGCCTCACTTCCCCTCCCTGCCGGCCTCACTTTCCCTCCCTGCCGGCCTCACTTTCCCTCCCTGCCGGCCTCTCTTCCCTCCCTGCCGGCCTCTTCCCTCCCTGCCGGCCTCTCTTCCCCCCTGCCGGCCTCTCTTCCCTCCCTGCCGGCCTCACTTCCCCTCCCTGCCGGCCTCTCTTCCCTCCCTGCCGGCCTCACTTCCCCTCCCTGCCGGCCTCACTTTCCCTCCCTGCCGGCCTCTCTTCCCCTCCCTGCCGGCCTCTCTTCCCCTGCCGGCCTCTCTTCCCTCCCTGCCGGCCTCTCTTCCCTCCCTGCCGGCCTCTCTTCCCTCCCTGCCGGCCTCACTTCCCCTCCCTGCCGGCCTCTCTTCCCTCCCTGCCGGCCTCACTTCCCCTCCCTGCCGGCCTCACTTCCCCTCCCTGCCGGCCTCACTTTCCCTCCCTCCCGGCCTCACTTTCCCTCCCTGCCGGCCTCACTTCCCTCCCTGCCGGCCTCACTTCCCCTCCCTGCCGGCCTCACTTCCCTCCCTGCCGGCCTCACTTCCCCCTGCCGGCCTCTCTTCCCCCTGCCGGCCTCTCTTCCTCCCTGCAGCCTCACTTCCCTCCTGCAGCCTCACTTCCCCCCTGCCGGCCTCACTTTCCTCCCTGCGGCCTCTCTTCCCTCCCTCCTGCGGCCTCTCTTCCTCCCTGCCGGCCTCTCTTCCCCTCCTGCGGCCTCTCTTCCTCCCTGCGGCCTCACTTCCCTCCTGCCGGCCTCTCTTCCTCCCTGCCGGCCTCTCTTCCCTCCTGCCGGCCTCTCTTCCCTCCTGCCGGCCTCTCTTCCCTCCTGCCGGCCTCTCTTCCCTCCCTGCAGCCTCACTTCCTCCCTCCTGCGGCCTCTCTTCCCTCCTGCGGCCTCTCTTCCTCCCTCCCGGCCTCACTTCCCTCCTGCCGGCCTCACTTCCCCTCCTGCGGCCTCACTTTCCTCCCTGCCGGCCTCACTTCCTCCCTCCTGGCCTCACTTCCCTCCTGCCGGCCTCCTTCCTCCCTGCAGCCTCACTTCCTCCTGCAGCCTCTCTTCCTCCCTGCAGCCTCACTTCCCTCCTGCCGGCCTCACTTCCCTCCCTGCAGCCTCACTTCCCCTCCCTGCAGCCTCACTTCCCCTCCTGCCGGCCTCACTTCCTCCTGCCGGCCTCACTTCCCTCCTGCCTCACTTCCCCTCCCTGCCGGCCTCACTTCCCCTCCCTGCCGGCCTCACTTCCCCTCCCTGCCGGCCTCACTTTCCCTCCCTGCCGGCCTCACTTTCCCTCCCTGCCGGCCTCTCTTCCCTCCCTGCCGGCCTCTTCCCTCCCTGCCGGCCTCTTCCCTCCCTGCCGGCCTCTCTTCCCCCCTGCCGGCCTCTCTTCCCTCCCTGCCGGCCTCACTTCCCCTCCCTGCCGGCCTCTCTTCCCTCCCTGCCGGCCTCACTTCCTTCCCTGCCGGCCTCTCTTCCTCCCTGCCGGCCTCTCTTCCCCCCTGCCGGCCTCTCTTCCCTCCCTGCCGGCCTCTCTTCCCTCCCTGCCGGCCTCACTTCCCTCCCTGCCGGCCTCTCTTCCCTCCCTGCCGGCCTCCTTCCCTCCTGCAGCCTCTCTTCCCTCCCTGCCGGCCTCTCTTCCCTCCCTCCCGGCCTCACTTCCCTCCTGCAGCCTCACTTCCCCTCCTGCCGGCCTCACTTTCCCTCCTCCGGCCTCCTTTCCCTCCCTGCCGGCCTCACTTCCCTCCCTGCAGCCTCACTTCCCTCCTGCCGGCCTCACTTCCCCTCCTGCAGCCTCCTTCCCTCCTGCCGGCCTCCTTTCCCCTCCTCCCGGCCTCACTTTCCCCTCCTGCCGCCTCACTTCCCTCCCTGCCCGGCCTCACTTCCCTCCTGCCGGCCTCACTTCCCTCCTGCGGCCTCACTTCCCTCCCTGCGGCCTCTCTTCCCCCTGCCGGCCTCTCTTCCCTCCTGCCGGCCTCACTTCCCTCCCTGCCGCCTCACTTCCTCCCTGCGGCCTCACTTTCCCTCCCTGCCGGCCTCTCTTCCCTCCTGCGGCCTCTCTTCCCTCCCTGCCGCCTCTCTTCCCTCCTGCGCCTCTCTTCCCTCCCTGCCGGCCTCACTTCCCCTCCTGCGGCCTCTCTTCCTCCCTGCCGGCCTCTCTTCCCTCCCTGCGGCCTCTCTTCCCCTCCCTGCCGGCCTCTCTTCCCTCCTGCCGGCCTCTCTTCCTCCTGCCGGCCTCCTTCCCTCCTGCCGGCCTCTCTTCCTCCCTGCGGCCTCTCTTCCCTCCTCCGGCCTCCTTCCTCCCTGCCGGCCTCACTTCCCTCCTGGCCTCACTTTCCCTCCTGCCGGCCTCACTTCCTCCTGCAGCCTCACTTCCCCTCCCTGCGGCCTCACTTCCCTCCCTGCCGGCCTCACTTCCTCCTGCCGGCCTCTCTTCCCTCCTGCCGGCCTCACTTCCTCCTGCCGGCCTCACTTCCCCCTCCTGCCGCCTCACTTCCTCCCTGCCGGCCTCACTTCCCTCCTGCCGGCCTCACTTCCTCCTGCCGGCCTCACTTCCCCTCCCTGCCCTCACTTCCCCTCCCTGCTGGCCTCACTTTCCCTCCCTGCCGGCCTCACTTTCCCTCCCTGCCGGCCTCACTTTCCCTCCCTGCCGGCCTCACTTTCCCTCCCTGCCGGCCTCTCTTCCCTCCCTGCCGGCCTCTCTTCCCTCCCTGCCGGCCTCTTCCCTCCCTGCCGGCCTCTCTTCCCCCCTGCCGGCCTCTCTTCCCTCCCTGCCGGCCTCACTTCCCCTCCCTGCCGGCCTCTCTTCCCTCCTGCAGCCTCACTTCCCTCCTGCCGGCCTCACTTTCCCTCCTGCGGCCTCTCTTCCTCCTGCCGGCCTCTCTTCCCTCCCTGCCGGCTCTCTTCCCTCCTGCGCCTCACTTCCCTCCTGCCGGCCTCTCTTCCCTCCTGCGGCCTCACTTCCCTCCTGCGGCCTCTCTTCCTCCCTGCGGCCTCTCTTCCCTCCCTCCCGGCCTCACTTCCCCTCCTGCAGCCTCACTTCCCCTCCCTGCAGCCTCACTTTCCCTCCCTCCCGGCCTCACTTTCCTCCTGCCGCCTCACTTCCTCCCTCCGGCCTCACTTCCCTCCTGCCGGCCTCACTTCCCTCCCTGCCGGCCTCCTTCCCCTCCTGCCGCCTCACTTCCCTCCTGCCGCCTCACTTCCCCTCCTGCCGGCCTCACTTCCCTCCCTGCCGGCCTCACTTTCCCTCCCTGCCGGCCTCTCTTCCCTCCCTGCCGGCCTCTTCCCTCCCTGCCGGCCTCTTCCCTCCCTGCCGGCCTCTCTTCCCCCCTGCCGGCCTCTCTTCCCTCGGGCCTCTCTTCCCCTGCCGCCTCTCTTCCCCTGCGGCCTCTCTTCCCCTCCTCCCCGCCTCTCTTCCCCCTGCGGCCTCTCTTCCCCTGCCGGCCTCTCTTCCTCCTGCGGCCTCTCTTCCCCCCTGCCGGCCTCTCTTCCCTCCCTGCCGGCCTCTCTTCCCTCCCTGCCGGCCTCTCTTCCCTCCCTGCCGGCCTCACTTCCCCTCCCTGCCGGCCTCACTTCCCCTCCCTGCCGGCCTCACTTCCCTCCCTGCCGGCCTCACTTCCCTCCCTGCCGGCCTCACTTCCCCTCCCTGCCGGCCTCTCTTCCCCTCCCTGCCGGCCTCACTTCCCTCCCTGCCGGCCTCACTTCCCCTCCCTGCCGGCCTCTCTTCCCTCCCTGCCGGCCTCTCTTCCCTCCCTGCCGGCCTCTCTTCCCTGCCGGCCTCACTTCCCCTCCCTGCCGGCCTCACTTTCCCTCCCTGCCGGCCTCTCTTCCCTCCCTGCCGGCCTCTCTTCCCTCCCTGCCGGCCTCACGCCCCTCCCTGTTGTCTCCAGGCCAACGAGCTGCTCCTGGGGGGCAGGAAGCTGACGGCCCAGGAGGCGTGTCTTAAGGGGCTGGTGTCTCAGGTGCTGTGGCCGGGGACCTTCACCCAGGAGGTGCTGCTGCGCGTGAAGGAGCTGGTGGCCGTGGACCCGCAGGTCGGTGCCACCGCCGGAACGTCTGGCGCTTTCTGGGCGTCGGTCCTGATGACGGCTTCACTTCCTGTTCTGCAGGTCCTGCGGGAGTCTAAAGCCCTGGTGAGGAACGCCAGCCGCAGTGCCCTGGAGCAAGCCAACGAGCGCGAGTGTGAAGCCCTGAAGAGGGTTTGGGGCTCCTTGCAGGGAACAGACTCCATCCTGCAGTGTCTGCAGAGGAGCACCGAGCTCTGCTAGGACCTGGACCTGGACCAGGACCAGAGCTCTGCTAGGACCTGGACCAGGACCTGGACCACCGAGCTCTGCTAGGACCTGGACCAGGACCACCGAGCTCTGCTAGGACCTGGACCAGGACCACAGAGCTCTGCTAGGACCAGGACCAGGACCACAGAGCTCTGCTAGGACCTGGACCTGGACCACCGAGCTCTGCTAGGACCTGGACCAGGACCACCGAGCTCTGCTAGGACCTGGACCAGGCTCCTGACTCAACAGCTCTGAGCTGGACAGGAAACACTGAACCTCTTTGTTAAACGGTTACGAACGCTGACGACACATTTCTGTGCCCTCTTGTCCTCCAGTAAGGGGTTCCTCAGGGTTCCTTGGGGTTCCTCAGGGTTCCTCCCTGGACCCTCTGCTGTTGTGGGAACACCAGGACCCATGGGGGGGCGGACTATCAGGTGTATGTGTTGCTCCTGCCAGACAGCAGCTGACGAGGCCTTCTCTCTCGGGGTTCTCCAGCTCCTGAACCGAGTTCTGCTGAAGAAGACTAGACCTGCTCTAAGCTAGCAGTCCCCCCCGTTTCCAGTCTTTGTGCTAAGCTAGGCTAACAGTCCCGGACCTTTGTGTGTACTGGACGGACATGAAGCTGAAAGAACCGGAGAACTTAGAACCTGTTGGACGTGGAGGTGTCCTTTGACCTTTGGATTCTGCTGGGAGGACTAAACCGGATATAGACCCTGGAATGTTTCCCAGGTACCAGAGTGCATTGTGGGCCATGTGACCCCAAATAAACCAACTGGGTCAATCTGTGTGTTTCATTTAAATAAACCTGCTGAGTGAATATAATAATTAACCATATAGATGAATAACTTTATTTAAACAAAGCAAAATAACATGAAAAGTTTAAATAATGAAACCTTTGGTGAGTGGTTCACTCTGAGGCTCGCGGCCCACAAACGGTCCTCAATGTTAACGGGCTGTTGCATCACAGAAACGGCTCCGGCAACTAAACCACGACCTGGAACCACCTGCCGAGGACGGGGCAGGTGTAGTCATGGGGGGCAGGAGTCCTGGGCCCCCGTAGCCAGGTGGATCTGGTAGCTCTGGTCCGGGAACAGCAGCAGGCTGTAGAAGTGGTCTCCTCCGCTCAGGACTCCGTGCTCTTCGTCCCCCCATGAGACCGGACTGTCAACGAAACCATGAACCGTCAGCGACGCCCACTTCTCCTCCCGAGGCTGGTCCAGGTAAGACCTGCAGGTGAGGAGACCGTTAGAACCAGAACTGTGGCGTCAACAGAGCCACTACAAGTATAGACACACACAGTTTATGGAATCCCTTAGTGGCCCCCGAGTGGCCCCTGAGTGAAGCCCCTCTAAAAGGTCTGACCTGATCTGCTGGATGAGTCGGTGGACGTCTTGAGGACGCAGCAGTCCGCAGACGGAGACCCTCAGAGCTCGACTGATCCTGGTCCTGGGCTCAGGACAGACCAGTGTGGACAGGAAGCTGCTGGACGAGTTCTCACTGAAACCACAGAAGAAGCGTGAACGCTTGGCCAGGTGGAGTAAGACTCCCGTTGCCATGGCAGCCACCGCTCACCAGTCGACGTGGGCGTCCACGGCCCCGAGCCACTCCAGCAGGCGGTGGGGGTCACATGACTGCAGGTCAGAGGTCAGCAGGGGGCTGGGCAGGTCTGTCAGGGTGTGGCTTCTGATCTCAGGTTTGTGCTCCGACCAATCATAACGAGACAGGAGGGCACGCAGAGAGGCTCCGCCCCCTACAGAACAGAAAGCAGAGGGTCATGGGTAATCACTTCTGTGAGAAGTTGACGTGAGGCATTCCAGGTCGTGGGATATTTCAGTGCTGTAACAAACAGGTCTCACCTGGAGGACGTGACAGCAGGAAGTCGGTCTTCAGTTGGAGGCGTGACCTCAGACCTGTGACCAGCCTCTGGTGGCCCCGCCCCCCAGGAGCCATGCTGCTGTCCGTCAAGTCGACAGATACCACTGATATTCATATATGAATATAAACAGTCATCGTGTTTTAATATATATATTAAAACACGATGACTGTGTTTATATTCATGTATATATTAGTGCTGTGAAAAATAACGCGTTAACTCAGTTAATTAAATTACAGGATTAATTAGTTTGTTTTAACGCATTTAACGCATGCGCAGAATGAGCTTCCAGTCCGTCTGTTGTTGGTCGTCTCTCCAGCAGCGTGTCATTCTGTCTCTAGTGTCGCGTTAACACGACTCCGAGCTCCGGCTCGGATGCATATCGGGACGAAAAAAAGTCACTTGCACCCCCCCCCCCCCCCCCCCTCAACAACTCTTCTCGGAGCTCTTGCCTGTCTTGAGAGCCCTGTAAATGTATATGTGATTAATCATGATTAATCCACAGAAACCTGTGATTTACCTGATTGATAATTGTAATCGTTTCACAGCCCTAGTATATATATATATATATATGAATATAAACATGAGTCGGCGTGTTTCATTCATAACAAACCGAAGCGGCTGCCAGTTCGCTGGCTGAACCTCGACGGCTTCCCTTCAACTCCCAACACCTCAAAGGAGTCTTTATCCAGAGAGAGAGACAGGTGACCTGCAGAGAGAGAGAGAGAGAGAGACAGGTGACCTACAGAGAGAGAGAGAGAGAGACAGGTGACCTGCAGACAGAGAGAGAGAGAGACAGGTGACCTACAGAGAGAGAGAGAGACAGGTGACCTGCAGACAGAGAGAGAGAGAGAGAGACAGGTGACCTGCAGACAGAGAGAGAGAGAGAGACAGGTGACCTACAGAGAGAGAGAGAGAGAGAGACAGGTGACCTGCAGACAGAGAGAGAGACAGGTGACCTGCAGACAGAGAGAGAGAGAGAGAGAGAGACAGGTGACCTGCAGACAGAGAGAGAGAGAGACAGGTGACCTGCAGACAGAGAGAGAGAGAGAGAGAGACAGGTGACCTGCAGACAGACAGAGAGAGAGAGAGACAGGTGACCTGCAGACAGAGAGAGAGAGAGACAGGTGACCTGCAGACAGAGAGAGAGAGACAGGTGACCTGCAGACAGAGAGAGAGAGAGACAGGTGACCTGCAGACAGAGAGAGAGAGACAGGTGACCTGCAGACAGAGAGAGAGAGAGACAGGTGACCTGCAGACAGAGAGAGAGAGAGACAGGTGACCTGCAGACAGAGAGAGAGAGAGACAGGTGACCTGCAGACAGAGAGAGAGAGAGACAGGTGACCTGCAGACAGAGAGAGAGAGAGAGACAGGTGACCTGCAGACAGAGAGAGAGAGAGAGAGAGAGACAGGTGACCTGCAGACAGACAGAGAGAGAGAGAGACAGGTGACCTGCAGACAGAGAGAGAGAGAGACAGGTGACCTGCAGACAGACAGAGAGAGAGAGACAGGTGACCTGCAGACAGAGAGAGAGAGAGACAGGTGACCTGCAGACAGAGAGAGAGAGAGACAGGTGACCTGCAGACAGAGAGAGAGAGAGACAGGTGACCTGCAGACAGAGAGAGCGAGAGAGAGACAGGTGACCTGCAGACAGAGAGAGAGAGAGAGACAGGTGACCTGCAGACAGAGAGAGAGACAGGTGACCTGCAGACAGACATGTAGGAGCACCGTTGTACCGTTTGGCGTCAGGGCGACACAGTTGTCCTCGTCGATCCTCGTCCCGTAAGACAGGCCAGAGACACGACCTGCAGAGACACAGCGGGCTCAAGGACATGGACAGGTGGTCTCAGGTGTGTCTCAGGTGTGTCTCAGGTGTGTCTCAGGTGTGTCTCATGTGGTCTCATGTGGTCTCATGTGGTCTCATGTGGTCTCAGGTGGTCTCAGGTGGTCTCATGTGGTCTCAGGTGGTCTCAGGTGGTCTCAGGTGGTCTCAGGTGTGTCTCATGTGTGTCTCATGTGGTCTCAGGTGGTCTCAGGTGGTCTCAGGTGGTCTCAGGTGGTCTCAGGTGGTCTCAGGTGGTCTCAGGTGGTCTCAGGTGGTCTCAGGTGGTCTCAGGTCTTACCTTGGTGCACAGCAGTCTCCAGGAAGTGCTGGTCCAGCAGCTCGTGGATGGGCAGCTTCCTGATCAGGTAGAAACTGTCCATACTGTTAAATACAGCTTCCAGGTGAGAGGGGGCGGAGCTACACTCAGGCAGCAGCATGGACACCTGCACAGGTAAACGAATAGAACTTACAGAACTCGGTACTAACACAGGCCAACAACATGTGTTTAGATATTCTCATTTCAGGACTGAATGTGTCTCCTCCGCGAATCGCCACGAGGGGGAGGAGTCTGAGAGGCTCAGTGGTCCTGGAGCCGTGTCTTCCATCGGCCCCTGGTCGGGTCTCCATGGCAACAGGTCTCGGGTCAGAGCCCAGACTAAGAGCGGTTAAAACCCCCCGGTGAACCTCAGCTACCTCTCCCGGACCAGGGGAGCCCTCCCAGAGCCAGACCCAGGAGGGGAGACCCGGACTCAGAGGATGTTCACATCACAGGTTGTTGTCTTCTTTAAAATTATTGATATTCGAAAATCGCATTTCAAAGTTAAACAAATGACATTGTGTTGATTGATTTCTTCCATTTCGTTTCATTTTTAATCTGATCATATTTTCTTTATAAGTGTTCATGTCATAACGTCTGGTTATAATTTCAAATAAATAAACCCGCCCATTAGGAACAGGGTGCTTTTATTCTGAAGGCCCGTGCCCTCCACGTGTAAACTCGGTGGTGACGTGTTATTCTTTAGGTTTGATTCTCGTATTATTATCTTGTGTATTGATCACCTTGTAGTTGAAGTGCAGCTGCTCCACCTGAGAGCTCAGCCGGTTCTTCTCGTCCAGGAAACTGGACCGCTCGCAGACCAGCAGGGTCCGGGGGGTCCGCTCCAGATCTCCGAACATCTTGAAGAACTTTATTCAGACTTCAGAACTTAGCAACACGTTTCACCAAGATGCGACCAGGAAGCTGCTTCGCGACAAGAGACTTCCGGTCCAGGATTTTCAAGTTAAAAGCGTTCTTCTTTTTGTTTTTCTTCGTCTTTTTATGTCGGTTGGCAAACAGCGTCCGGGTGCATTACTGCCACCTACTGGTTTGGAGTGTGGATTCTCATTCACTGAGCTGCAGTTCGCTAAAACACCCTGGTCGCTCGCCGTAGTCACGTGTGGAGACCCGGAAGTAAAAATAACACGCTGCTCTATGAGAAGCTGCTCCGACGAGGTTCCGATCAGTTTGGATCAGTTTGGACACGTATTGGTTCCTGGATCAGTTCTGGTTAGAAATTCTGTTTCTAGGTTCTGTGTGACGTCATGTCGCTGGCCAGCGGAGTACCTGGACAGTTTGATGACGCAGAGGAGGTCAGGTGAGGCTGAGAGCTGGTTCTTCTTCTAGCAGTACAGAGAACAGTAGAACCCAGCAGTACATGGGTAGAGAACAGGAGAACCCAGCAGTACATGGGTAGAGAACAGGAGAACCCAGCAGTACATGGGTAGAGAACAGGAGAACCCAGCAGTACATGGGTAGAGAACAGTAGAACCCAGCAGTACATGGGTAGAGAACAGGAGAACCCAGCAGTACATGGGTAGAGAACAATAGAACCCAGCAGTACATGGGTAGAGAACAGGAGAACCCAGCAGTACATGGGTAGAGAACAGGAGAACCCAGCAGTACATGGGTAGAGAACAGGAGAACCCAGCAGTACATGGGTAGAGAACAGGAGAACCCAGCAGTACATGGGTAGAGAACAGGAGAACCCAGCAGTACATGGGTAGAGAACAGTAGAACCCAGCAGTACATGGGTAGAGAACAGGAGAACCCAGCAGTACATGGGTAGAGAACAATAGAACCCAGCAGTACATGGGTAGAGAACAGTAGAACCCAGCAGTACATGGGTAGAGAACAATAGAACCCAGCAGTACATGGGTAGAGAACAATAGAACCCAGCAGTACATGGGTAGAGAACAGGAGAACCCAGCAGTACATGGGTAGAGAACAGGAGAACCCAGCAGTACATGGGTAGAGAACAGGAGAACCCAGCAGTACATGGGTAGAGAACAGGAGAACCCAGCAGTACATGGGTAGAGAACAATAGAACCCAGCAGTACATGGGTAGAGAACAGTAGAACCCAGCAGTACATGGGTAGAGAACAGGAGAACCCAGCAGTACATGGGTAGAGAACAATAGAACCCAGCAGTACATGGGTAGAGAACAGTAGAACCCAGCAGTACATGGGTAGAGAACAGTAGAACCCAGCAGTACATGGGTAGAGAACAGGAGAACCCAGCAGTACATGGGTAGAGAACAGGAGAACCCAGCAGTACATGGGTAGAGAACAGGAGAACCCAGCAGTACATGGGTAGAGAACAGGAGAACCCAGCAGTACATGGGTGAGAACAGGAGAACCCAGCAGTACATGGGTAGAGAACAGGAGAACCCAGCAGTACATGGGTAGAGAACAGGAGAACCCAGCAGTACATGGGTAGATATGATAGGTATTAATTGGTATTAATGTGTATTAATGGTTATTAATGTGTATTAATGGATATTTAGGGTTATTAATGGGTATTAATGGTTATTAATGGGTATTAATGGTTATTTAGTTGTATTAAGGGTTATTAATGGTTATTTAGGGTTATTAATGGTTATTAAGGGGTATTAATGGGTATTAATGGTTAGTAAGCGGTATTAATGGGTATTAATGGTTACATCTTCTCTTCTCCATCATGACGCACACAGCTGATGTTTCTGTTTTCTCTGCAGTGACCAATCGGAGCTGTTGGCTGCAACACATCAAAGCAGTGATGTCACTCTACAGTCTTCATCAGACCGACAACAGGAGGAATATGATGATGAAGACGATGATGATGATGAAGATGATGAGGAGGAGGAGGAGTGGGCGTGGTTTTCTGCAGGAGGAGATCTCACCAAAAGATACAACAGGACAGCTGTCAGCTTCCAGGTGGGACTTCATGATGCATGATCATGAATCATGAATCATGATCATGCATCTGATCTCAGTCAGCTGACTGTTGTCTGTTTTCATTGGTCAGTCTAACAGACAGAATCCGTCCAATAAGACGCTGCGGTCGACACCGTCTGATAAAGCTCTGAGGAAGTATGAACACAAGATCAACCTGGGTAACGACACACACACACACACACACACACACACACACACACACACACTCTGTCATCATCCTATCAAGTAGATATTGCCCTTCATGAACACTTGAAAAGCAACATGGCTGACCTTCAAGAGATTCACAGACACATCTCTAACAGATCTGAGACTGAGGGTCACGAGACTGAGGGTCACGAGACTGAGGGTCACGAGACTGAGGGTCACGAGACTGAGGGTCACCTGACTGAGGGTCACGAGACTGAGGGTCACGAGACTGAGGGTCACGAGACTGAGGGTCACGAGACTGAGGGTCACGAGACTGAGGGTCACGAGACTGAGGGTCACGAGACTGAGGGTCACGAGACTGAGGGTCACCTGACTGAGGGTCACGAGACTGAGGGTCACGAGACTGAGGGTCACCTGACTGAGGGTCACGAGACTGAGGGTCACGAGACTGAGGGTCACCTGAGGGTCACCTGACTGAGGGTCACGAGACTGAGGGTCACGTGACTGAGGGTCACGAGACTGAGGGTCACCTGACTGAGGGTCACCTGACTGAGGGTCACCTGACTGAGGGTCACGAGACTGAGGGTCACGAGACTGAGGGTCACGTGACTGAGGGTCACGTGACTGAGGGTCACGTGACTGAGGGTCACGTGACTGAGGGTCACGAGACTGAGGGTCACCTGACTGAGGGTCACGAGACTGAGGGTCACGAGACTGAGGGTCACCTGACTGAGGGTCACGTGACTGAGGGTCACCTGACTGAGGGTCACCTGACTGAGGGTCACCTGACTGAGGGTCACGAGACTGAGGGTCACGAGACTGAGGGTCACGAGACTGAGGGTCACGTGACTGAGGGTCACCTGACTGAGGGTCACGAGACTGAGGGTCACGTGACTGAGGGTCACGAGACTGAGGGTCACGAGACTGAGGGTCACGTCTTCAATAATAAACTGTATTGATTGTTTCAGATAAACTGAATTTCGCCGACTCAGTGATCAACAAAGTGACGACGATGCAGAAACAGAAAGACGCCTCCACGTACGTGTGACCTGGTGTTGTGTGACGTCACGGGTCACGTGACCGTGTGACGTCACGGGTCATGTGACTAATGATTTGATTGGCTGCTCTCTGCAGGTACCGAGTGAAGGACAAAGCCGACCGAGCCACCGTGGAACAGGTGAGCTGCTCATGCAGATGCTTTTATTTTGAAAAGCCTCATTACCAATTCATCTCCCTGGTAATTTATTTCTTCTTCAGGTCCTAGATCCTCGAACTCGAATGATTCTCTTCAAGATGTTAAGTCGAGGAGTCATCTGTGAAATCAACGGCTGCATCAGCACCGGGAAGGAGGTGTGTGTGTGTGTGTGTTAGTTAGTGTGTGTGTGTGTGTGTGTTAGTTAATGTGTGTGTGTGTGTGCGCTCCAGGCCAACGTGTACCACGCCAGCACCTCCTCCGGAGAGAGCAGAGCCATCAAGATCTACAAGACGTCCATCCTGCTGTTCAAGGACAGGGACAAATACGTCAGTGGAGAGTTCAGGTAGAGGACAGGCTCCACCCCCAGCATGAAGGGGGAGGAGCCATTAGCCCACGACCAATAAGCAGAGGTCATCACGAGACGGTTCCAACTTCTTCTGTGGTTCTCAGGTTCCGTCATGGTTACTGTAAAGGAAATCCCAGGAAGATGGTGAGGACCTGGGCCGAGAAGGAGATGAGGAACCTCATCAGGTCAGAACCTCATGGGGTCAGAACCGTTCGACTGAGTCCACGAGAGCCTCATCGGGTCATAACCGTTCTACTGAGTCCACTAGAACCTCATCGGGTCAGAACCGTTCGACTGAGTCCACTAGAACCTCATCGGGTCAGAACCGTTCGACTGAGTCCACTAGAACCTCATCGGATCAGAACCGTTCGACTGAGTCCACTAGAACCTCATCGGGTCAGAACCGTTCGACAGTCCACTAGAACCTCATCGGATCAGAACCGTTATACTGAGTCCACTAGAACCTCATCGGGTCAGAACTGTTCTACTGAGTCCACTAGAACCTTACCCGACCAGTTGATAGAACCCAGTAGAACCTTACCGACCAGCTGATGGAACCCAGTAGAACCTTACCGACCAGGTGATAGAACCCAGTAGAACCTTACCGACCAGGTGATGGAACCCAGTAGAACCTTACCGACCAGGTGATAGAACCCAGTAGAATCTTACCGACCAGGTGATAGAACCCAGTAGAACCTTACCCGACCAGCTGATGGAACCCAGTAGAACCTTACCCGACCAGCTGATAGAACCCAGTAGAACCTTACCCGACCAGGTGATGGAACCCAGTAGAACCTTACCCGACCAGCTGATAGAACCCGGTAGAACCGTACCCGACCAGCTGATAGAACCCAGTAGAACCGTACCGACCAGCTGATAGAACCCAGTAGAACCTTACCCGACCAGCTGATAGAACCCAGTAGAACCTTACCCGACCAGCTGATAGAACCCGGTAGAACCGTACCGACCAGCTGATAGAACCCAGTAGAACCTTACCCGACCAGCTGATAGAACCCAGTAGAACCTTACCCGACCAGCTGATAGAACCCGGTAGAACCGTACCGACCAGCTGATAGAACCCAGTAGAACCTTCCCGTTTGTGGGTTTCAGGCTGCAGACGGCAGGAATCCCGAGTCCAGAACCAAAGCTGCTCAGAAGTCACGTTCTGCTGATGAGCTTCATTGGAAAAGACGACATGTAAGAACCAGCCGCCGCCCAGAGGTTCTGCTCGGTTCCTCGTACTGACCCGTTGTTTCCGGGTCAGGCCGGCTCCTCTGTTGAAGAACGCGGCGCTGTCGGAGTCCAAGGCGTGCCAGCTGTACCTGCAGGTTCTCCAGAACATGAGGAAGATGTTCCAGGAGGCCCGCCTGGTCCACGCCGACCTCAGCGAGTTCAACATGCTGTAAGACCCGTGAACCCGACACACACGCCCCTTCAAAATAAAAGCCTCCGCCACTCACCGAGCTGCCCGCAGGTATCACGACGGAGACGCCTACATCATCGACGTGTCCCAGTCGGTGGAGCACGACCACCCGCACGCCCTGGAGTTCCTCCGCAAGGACTGCAGCAACGTCAGCGGTGAGCAGCGCCCCCTAGTGGGCCGGAGGGTCACTGCAGGAGGTCCTTAGGGAGAACACGGCACACAAGAAACCAGGGGAGCCCCCTGGTGGTCAGGACAGAAAATGCAGCTCTAACACATGAAGCGTAGACTTCTATACAACCAGAGGAGTCGTCCCCTGGTGGTCAGGAGAGAGAATGCAGCTCCAACACATGAAGCGTAGACTTCTATACAACCAGAGGAGTCTCCCCCTGGTGGTCAGGAGAGAGAATGCAGCTTTAACACATGAAGCATAGACTTCTATACAACCAGAGGAGTCGCCCCCTGGTGGTCAGGAGAGAGAATGCAGCTCCAACACATGAAGCGTAGACTTCTATACAACCAGAGGAGTCGCCCCCTGGTGGTCAGGAGAGATAATGCAGCTTTAACGCATGAAGCATAGACTTCTATACAACCAGAGGAGTCCCCTGGTGGTCAGAGAGAGTGCAGCTCTAACTCGTGATGTCTTTGCTTAGACTTCTTCATGAAGCGTGGCGTCGCGGTGATGACGGTCAGGGAGCTGTTTGACTTCATCACCGACCCGTCCATCACCTGCCACAACATGGACCAGTACCTGGAGAAGGTCTGACCCCTGACCCCTGACCCTAACCAAGAGGAAAGAGGAGGTGCTCACGCTGTCCTTGTCCTCCAGGCCATGGCGATCGCGGCGGAGCGGGCGCCGGGCCAGCGGACGCATCAGGACGGAGTGGACGAGGAGGTGAGGGAGGACACGGCACGCTCAGTGTCACCACGGACTGACCTCTGACCTCTGACCTCAGGTGTTTATGAAGGCCTACATCCCCCGCACGCTGACGGAGGTGAGTCACTACGAGCGAGACGTTGACCTGATGAGGATGAAGGAGGAGGAGGCGGCCATCTTTGGACACGCCGACAACGTAAGAGACCTGTCTGTGGTACCTGTTAACAGAGTGTCTGTGGTACCTGTCAACAGAGTGTCTGTGGTACCTGTTAACAGAGTGTCTGTGGTACCTGTTAACAGAGTGTCTGTGGTACCTGTCTGTGGTACCTGTTAACAGAGTGTCTGTGGTACCTGTTAACAGAGTGTCTGTGGTACCTGTCTGTGGTACCTGTTAACAGAGTGTCTGTGGTACCTGTCTGTGGTACCTGTTAACAGAGTGTCTGTGGTACCTGTTAACAGAGTGTCTGTGGTACCTGTTAACAGAGTGTCTGTGGTACCTGTTAACAGAGTTTCTGTGGTACCTGTTAACAGAGTGTCTGTGGTACCTGTCTGTGGTACCTGTTAACAGAGTGTCTGTGGTACCTGTTAACAGAGTGTCTGTGGTACCTGTCTGTGGTACCTGTTAACAGAGTGTCTGTGGTACCTGTCTGTGGTACCTGTCTGTGGTACCTGTTAACAGAGTGTCTGTGGTACCTGTTAACAGTGTGTCTGTGGTACCTGTTAACAGTGTCTGTGGTACCTGTCTGTGGTACCTGTTAACAGTGTGTCTGTGGTACCTGTTAACAGAGTGTCTGTGGTACCTGTCTGTGGTACCTGTTAACAGAGTGTCTGTGGTACCTGTCTGTGGTACCTGTCTGTGGTACCTGTTAACAGTGTGTCTGTGGTACCTGTTAACAGAGTGTCTGTGGTACCTGTTAACAGAGTGTCTGTGGTACCTGTCTGTGGTACCTGTTAACAGAGTGTCTGTGGTACCTGTTAACAGAGTGTCTGTGGTACCTGTCTGTGGTACCTGTTAACAGAGTGTCTGTGGTACCTGTCTGTGGTACCTGTCTGTGGTACCTGTTAACAGAGTGTCTGTGGTACCTGTTAACAGTGTGTCTGTGGTACCTGTTAACAGTGTCTGTGGTACCTGTCTGTGGTACCTGTTAACAGTGTGTCTGTGGTACCTGTTAACAGAGTGTCTGTGGTACCTGTCTGTGGTACCTGTTAACAGAGTGTCTGTGGTACCTGTCTGTGGTACCTGTCTGTGGTACCTGTTAACAGTGTGTCTGTGGTACCTGTTAACAGAGTGTCTGTGGTACCTGTTAACAGTGTGTCTGTGGTACCTGTTAACTGTGTCTGTGGTACCTGTTAACAGAGTGTCTGTGGTACCTGTTAACAGTGTGTCTGTGGTACCGGTCTGTGGTACTTGTTAACAGTGTGTCTGTGGTACCGGTCTGTGGTACTTGTTAACAGTGTCTGTGGTACCTGTTAACAGAGTGTCTGTGGTACCTGTTAACAGTGTGTCTGTGGTACCTGTTAACAGTGTGTCTGTGGTACCTGTTAACAGTGTGTCTGTGGTACCTGTTAACAGTGTGTCTGTGGTACCTGTTAACAGTGTGTCTGTGGTACCTGTTAACAGAGTGTCTGTGGTACCTGTTAACAGAGTGTCTGTGGTACCTGTTAACAGTGTGTCTGTGGTACCGGTCTGTGGTACTTGTTAACAGTGTGTCTGTGGTACCGGTCTGTGGTACTTGTTAACAGTGTCTGTGGTACCTGTTAACAGTGTGTCTGTGGTACCTGTTAACAGAGTGTCTGTGGTACCTGTTAACAGTGTGTCTGTGGTACCTGTTAACAGTGTGTCTGTGGTACCTGTTAACAGTGTGTCTGTGGTACCTGTTAACAGAGTGTCTGTGGTACCTGTTAACAGAGTGTCTGTGGTACCTGTCTGTGGTACTTGTTAACAGTGTGTCTGTGGTCAGGTTCTGTACCAGACGCTCACCGGACTGAGGAAGGATCTGACTGGAGTTCAAACGGTACGTTAAACGAGGAGGAGGAGAGGAGGAGAGGAGAAGGAGAGGAGGAGAGGAGGAGAAGGAGAGGGGGAGGAGGAGGAGGAGGGGAGGAGAGGAGGAGAAGGAGGAGGAGGAGGAGAGGAGGAGAAGGAGAGAGGGAGGAGGAGACGAGGAGGAGGGGAGGAGGGGAGGAGGAAGAGAGGAGAGGGGGAGGAGAAGGAGAGGAGGAGGAGGAGGAGTGGAGTAGAGGAGGAGGAGAGTAGAGGAGCGCCTCCCCAAATATCCCACGAGGAGACCGTTTGATTTTTTTCAGGTTCCTGCTCTGCTGGAGAACGACCTATCTTCATCCTCGGAGGAGGAGGAGGAGGAGGAGGAGGAGGAAGAGGAGGAGGAGAAGAGTGAGGAAGCCCAGATGGACAAAAAGGTCTAGAACCCTCTTTATGTCACCGAAGCTTTTCGTCTGTCTTGAAGTTCCTCCTGAGGTCAACGTGTTGTTGTTGTTGTTGTTCAGGAGAAGAAGAAGATGGTGAAAGAAGCTCAGAGAGAGAAGAGAACCACCAAAGTACCAAAACACGTGAAGAGGAGGAAAGAGAAGGTGTCCAAGATTAAGAAGGGCAAATGAAGGCTTCTAGTGTGTCTGTGTGGATGCCCTGACCTCTGACCTCCCTGACCTCTGACCTCTGACCCGTCAGCTGCACAACAAACAGCATCACTTTAAATGTTTGCAGTGAAACTTTTAATAAAATGTTTTTATCATCATTTCATATTTTATTTGTCACACACAAAAATAATGAAGACTATGTTAGTCCTGATAGAGGACTAACTCTGTACTGGTCTAGTTAGACCTTAGTCCTGATAGAGGACTAACTCTGTACTGGTCTAGTTAGACCTTAGTCCTGATAGAGGACTCGTCTCTGTACTGGTCTTGTTAGACCTTAGTCCTGATAGAGGACTCCTCTCTGTACTGGTCTAATTAGACCTTAGTGCTGATAGAGGACTCATCTCTGTTCTGGTCTTGTTAGACCTTAGTCCTGATAGAGGACTCATCTCTGTACTGGTCTTGTTAGACCTTAGTCCTGATAGAGGACTCATCTCTGTTCTGGTCTTGTTAGACCTTAGTCCTGATAGAGGACTCGTCTCTGTACTGGTCTTGTTAGACCTTAGACCTGATAGAGGACTCCTCTCTGTACTGGTCTAATTAGACCTTAGTCCTGATAGAGGACTCATCTCTGTTCTGGTCTTGTTAGACCTTAGTGCTGATAGAGGACTCCTCTCGGTACTGGTCTTGTTAGACCTTAGTGCTGATAGAGGACTAACTCTGTACTGGTCTTGTTAGACCTTAGTGCTGATAGAGGACTAACTCTGTACTGGTCTTGTTAGACCTTAGTCCTGATAGAGGACTCGTCTCTGTACTGGTCTTGTTAGACCTTAGACCTGATAGAGGACTCCTCTCTGTACTGGTCTAATTAGACCTTAGTCCTGATAGAGGACTCATCTCTGTACTGGTCTTGTTAGACCTTAGTGCTGATAGAGGACTCCTCTCGGTACTGGTCTTGTTAGACCTTAGTGCTGATAGAGGACTAACTCTGTACTGGTCTTGTTAGACCTTAGTGCTGATAGAGGACTAACTCTGTACTGGTCTTGTTAGTCCTGATAGAGGACTCATCTCTGTACTGGTCTTGTTAGACCTTAGTGCTGATAGAGGACTCATCTCTGTACTGGTCTAGTTAGACCTTAGTCCTGATAGAGGACTCATCTCTGTACTGGTCTTGTTAGACCTTAGTGCTGATAGAGGACTCCTCTCTGTACTGGTCTTGTTAGACCTTAGTGCTGATAGAGGACTCCTCTCTGTACTGGTCTAGTTAGAACTTAGTCCTGATAGAGGACTCATCTCTGTACTGGTCTTGTTAGACCTTAGTCCTGATAGAGGACTCCTCTCTGTACTGGTCTTGTTAGACCTTAGTCCTGATAGAGGACTCCTCTCTGTACTGGTCTTGTTAGACCTTAGTCCTGATAGAGGACTCCTCTCTGTACTGGTCTAGGTAGACCTTAGTCCTGATAGAGGACTCATCTCTGTACTGGTCTAGTTAGACCTTAGTGCTGATAGAGGACTCATCTCTGTTCTGGTCTTGTTAGACCTTAGTCCTGATAGAGGACTCCTCTCTGTACTGGTCTAGGTAGACCTTAGTCCTGATAAAGGACTCCTCTCTGTACTGGTCTAGTTAGACCTTAGTGCTGATAGAGGACTCATCTCTGTACTGGTCTTGTTAGACCTTAGTGCTGATAGAGGACTCCTCTCTGTACTGGTCTTGTTAGACCTTAGTGCTGATAGAGGACTCATCTCTGTACTGGTCTTGTTAGACCTTAGTCCTGATAGAGGACTCATCTCTGTACTGGTCTTGTTAGACCTTAGTCCTGATAGAGGACTCATCTCTGTACTGGTCTTGTTAGACCTTAGTCCTGATAGAGGACTCCTCTCTGTACTGGTCTAGTTAGACCTTAGTGCTGATAGAGGACTAACTCTGTACTGGTCTTGTTAGTCCTGATAGAGGACTCATCTCTGTACTGGTCTTGTTAGACCTTAGTGCTGATAGAGGACTCATCTCTGTACTGGTCTAGTTAGACCTTAGTCCTGATAGAGGACTCATCTCTGTACTGGTCTTGTTAGACCTTAGTCCTGATAGAGGACTAACTCTGTACTGGTCTTGTTAGACCTTAGTCCTGATATAGGACTCCTCTCTGTACTGGTCTTGTTAGACCTTAGTCCTGATAGAGGACTCCTCTCTGTACTGGTCTTGTTAGACCTTAGTCCTGATAGAGGACTCCTCTCTGTACTGGTCTTGTTAGACCTTAGTCCTGATAGAGGACTCCTCTCTGTACTGGTCTAGTTAGACCTTAGTCCTGATAGAGGACTCCTCTCTGTACTGGTCTTGTTAGACCTTAGTCCTGATAGAGGACTCATCCCCCACACACAACCCCCTCAGAGATGATCCATTATCAATAAGCATTCTGACCTGATCACTGTGATCACCTGTAGTGTGTGCAGCTCACCGCCAGGGGGCAGCAGCTCTCTGCATTATGAGGAAGAAGAACAAGAAGGAACCCGGAAGTGTGCGCAGCCGCAGACCGTAGCAGCAGCGGATCGTCAGCAGACGAGCAGGTTAGACTTTAATGTTGTTTATTGGATGTCATTTCCATGTCGGCTCCTTTTTCTGACTCCACCTCCGTCCCGAACCCGAACCCTCCTTCCGGTTCTGTGTCTGTCCTCCGTCTTCCGGACCAGTTCAGAGACTTTTGAACCGCTTAACGTCTTCTGACAGCAGGAGAACCCGGACCGCTTCCGGTGTGACACCCCAGTATATATATATATATATATATATATATATATATATATATGTCCTCAGTCTCATGTTCCCTCCTCCTTCCCCCTCCCCCCTCCCTCCTCCCTCCTCCCTCCTCCCTCCTCTCTCCTCCCTCCCTCCTATCTCCTCCCTCTCCCCCTCCTCCTCCCCCTCCCTCCTCCTCCCTCCTCTCTCTCCTCCTCTCTCTCTCTCCTCCTCCCCCCTCCCCCTCCCTCCTATCTCCTCCTCTCTCCTCCCTCTCTCCTCTCTCCTCTCCTCCCTCCTCCTCCCTCCCTCCTCCCTCCTCCCTCCCTCCTCTCTCCTCTCTCCTCATCCCTCCTCCCTCCTCCCCCTCCTCCCTCTCCTCTCCTCCATCCCCCCTCCTCCCTCCTCCCTCCTCCCTCCTCCTCCTCCTTCCCCTCCTCCCCCTCCCTCCTCCCCTCCTCCTCCCTCCCTCCCTCCCTCCTCCTTCCCCCTCCTCCTTCCCCCTCCTCCTCCCCTCCTCCCCTCCTCCCTCCTCCTCCTCCTCCCCTCCTCTCTCCTCCCTCCTCCCCCCTCCCCCCTCAGCTGATGGACTCACTGACCTCTCTCCTTATAAGGAGCTGTTCCTCCAAGATGGCCGACCTCTGGCAGAACGCCATGGACCACGCCGTGGCCGTCGCCCGCCGAGCCGGAGAGGTGTGTATTGATCAGGAGGCGTGTGTATTGATCAGGAGGCGTGTGTATTGATCAGGTGGCGTGTGTATTGATCAGGAGGCGTGTGTATTGATCAGGTGGCGTGTGTATTGATCAGGAGGCGTGTGTATTGATCAGGAGGCGTGTGTATTGATCAGGTGGCGTGTGTATTGATCAGGAGGCGTGTGTATTGATCAGGAGGCGTGTGTATTTATCAGGTGGCGTGTGTATTGATCAGGAGGCGTGTGTATTAATCAGGAGGCGTGTGTATTGATCAGGTGGTGTGTGAGGCTCTCCAGGACGACAGGAAGGTGATGACGAAGAGCTCGTCGGTTGATCTGGTGACACAAACCGACCAGAAGGTGGAGCAACTCATCATCCAATCGGTGAAGGAGAAATTCCCCACTCACAGGTGAGAAGCTCAGTACTGAAGAGATGACACACACACACACCCTGGTAAATCAACGAGTGTGTGTCTCAGATTCATAGGGGAGGAGTCTGTGGCTGCAGGTGAAGCTTGTGACCTCACTAGCGCCCCCACCTGGATCATCGACCCCATCGATGGGACCACCAACTTTGTTCATGCGTGAGTTTTTTCTTTTGACATCAAACACGCTGCCAGGAGATGAAGAAGAGGAAGAGGAGGGTTATAAGAATGAAGAATACATTCTATTACAGAGCACTAGGTCATGGTAAGACTAACAGATGAACAATAGATGTCATGTGACTAGATGAACAATAGATGTCATGTGACTAGATGAACAATAGATGTCATGTGACTAGATGAACAATAGATGTCATGTGACCAGATGAACAATAGATGTCATGTGACCAGATGAACAATAGATGTCATGTGACCAGGTGAACAATAGATGTCATGTGACCAGGTGAACAATAGATGTCATGAGACCAGGTGAACAATAGATGTCATGTGACCAGGTGAACAATAGATGTCATGTGACCAGATGAGCAATAGATGTCATGAGACTAGATGAACAATAGATGTCATGTGACTAGATGAACAATAGATGTCATGTGACTAGATGAACAATAGATGTCATGTGACCAGATGAACAATAGATGTCATGTGACTAGATGAACAATAGATGTCATGTGACTAGATGAACAATAGATGTCATGTGACTAGATGAACAATAGATGTCATGTGACCAGATGAGCAATAGATGTCATGAGACTAGATGAACAATAGATGTCATGTGACTAGATGAACAATAGATGTCATGTGACCAGATGAACAATAGATGTCATGTGACCAGATGAACAATAGATGTCATGTGACCAGGTGAACAATAGATGTCATGTGACTAGATGAACAATAGATGTCATGTGACTAGATGAACAATAGATGTCATGTGACCAGATGAACAATAGATGTCATGTGACCAGATGAACAATAGATGTCATGTGACCAGGTGAACAATAGATGTCATGTGACCAGATGAACAATAGATGTCATGTGACCAGATGAACAATAGATGTCATGTGACTAGATGAACAATAGATGTCATGTGACTAGATGAACAATAGATGTCATGTGACCAGATGAACAATAGATGTCATGTGACCAGATGAACAATAGATGTCATGTGACCAGGTGAACAATAGATGTCATGTGACCAGATGAACAATAGATGTCATGTGACCAGATGAACAATAGATGTCATGTGACCAGATGAACAATAGATGTCATGTGACCAGATGAACAATATATGTCATGTGACCAGATGAACAATAGATGTCATGTGACCAGATGAACAATAGATGTCATGTGACCAGGTGAACACTAGATGTCATGTGACCAGGTGAACAATAGATGTCATGTGACTAGATGAACAATAGATGTCATGTGACCAGGTGAACAATAGATGTCATGTGACCAGATGAACAATAGATGTCATGTGACCAGGTGAACAATAGATGTCATGTGACCAGGTGAACAATAGATGTCATGTGACCAGGTGAACAATAGATGTCATGTGACCAGATGAACAATAGATGTCATGTGACCAGATGAACAATAGATGTCATGTGACCAGGTGAACAATAGATGTCATGTGACCAGATGAACAATAGATGTCATGTGACCAGGTGAACAATAGATGTCATGTGACTAGATGAACAATAGATGTCATGTGACCAGGTGAACAATAGATGTCATGTGACCAGATGAACAATAGATGTTGTGACCAGATGAACAATAGATGTCATGTGACCAGGTGAACAATAGATGTCATGTGACCAGATGAACAATAGATGTCATGTGACCAGGTGAACAATAGATGTCATGTGACCAGATGAACAATAGATGTGACCAGATGAACAATAGATGTCATGTGACCAGGTGAACAATAGATGTCATGTGACCAGATGAACAATAGATGTCATGTGACCAGGTGAACAATAGATGTCATGTGACTAGATGAACAATAGATGTCATGTGACTAGATGATCAATAGATGTCATGTGACCAGATGAACAATAGATGATGTCACACTAGTGGATGCCTCTTGGAGTCAATTTATTTCTGTTATCTTTTTAATTAAATATAATAATAATAATGTTTTACCTCCATTTAAATTTATGATCGTCTCTTTCAGATTTCCTTTTGTTGCTGTTTCCATTGGATTCTCTGTCAACAAGCAGGTGAGACCTGAACCAGGACTAACTATAGACCTGAACCAGGACTAGCTCTAGACCTGAACCAGGACTAACTCTAGACCTGAACCAGGACTAACTATAGACCTGAACCAGCTCTAACTCTAGACCTGAACCAGGACTAACTCTAGACCTGAACCAGCTCTAACTATAGACCTGAACCAGGACTAACTATAGACCTGAACCAGGACTAACTGTACATCTGAACCAGGACTAACTACAGACCTGAACCAGGACTAGCTCTAGACCTGAACCAGGACTAACTAGACCTGAACCAGGACTAACTCTAGACCTGAACCAGGACTAACTCTAGACCTGAACCAACTCTAACTATAGACCTGAACCAGGACTAACTCTAGACCTGAACCAGCTCTAACTATAGACCTGAACCAGCTCTAACTATAGACCTGAACCAGGACTAACTCTAGACCTGAACCAGGACGAACTCTAGACCTGAACCAGGGCTAACTCTAGACCTGAACCAGCTCTAATTATAGACCTGAACCAGCTCTAATTATAGACCTGAACCAGGACTAACTATAGACCTGAACCAGGACTAACTATAGACCTGAACCAGGACTAACTACAGACCTGAACCAGGACTAACTACAGACCTGAACCAGGACTAACTAGACCTGAACCAGGACTAGCTCTAGACCTGAATCAGGACTAGCTCTAGACCTGAACCAGCGCTAACTATAGACCTGAACCAGGACTAACTCTAGACCTGAACCAGGACTAACTCTAGATCTGAACCACGACTAAGTCTAGACCTGAACCACGACTAACTCTAGACCTGAACCAGGACTAACTGTACATCTGAACCAGGACTAACTACAGACCTGAACCAGGACTAACTACAGACCTGAACCAGGACTCACTATACTCCTGAACCAGGACTAACTAGACCTGAACCAGGACTACCTCTAGACCTGAACCAAGACTAACTCTAGACCTGAACCAGCTCTAACTATAGACCTGAACCAGGACTAACTATAGACCTGAACCAGGACTAACTATAGACCTGAACCAGGACTAACTATAGACCTGAACCAGGACTAACTATAGACCTGAACCAGGACTAACTATAGACCTGAACCAGGACTAACTATAGACCTGAACCAGGACTAACTCTAGACCTGAACCAGGACTAACTCTAGACCTGAACCACGACTAACTCTAGACCTGAACCAGCTCTAACTATAGAACTGAACCAGGACTAACTCTAGACCTGAACCAGGCCTTACTGTACATCTGAACCAGGACTAGCTCTAGACCTGAACCAGGACTAGCTCTAGACCTGAACCAGGACTAACTCTAGACCTGAACCAGGACTAACTCTAGACCTGAACCACGAGTAACTCTAGACCTGAACCAGGACTAGCTCTAGACCTGAACCAGGACTAACTCTAGACCTGAACCAGGACTAGCTCTAGATCTGAACCAGGACTAACTCTAGACCTGAACCAGGACTAACTAGACCTGAACCAGGACTAACTATAGACCTGAACCAGGACTAACTATAGACCTGAACCAGGACTAACTCTAGACCTGAACCAGGACTAACTCTAGACCTGAACCAGGCCTAACTATAGACCTGAACCAGGCCTAACTATAGACCTGAACCAGGACTAACTCTAGACCTGAACCAGGACTAACTCAGACCTGGGCTGAACCAGGACAACTGGGCCTGAACCAGGACTAACTCTAGACCTGAACCAGGACTAACTCTAGACCTGAACCAGGACTAACTCTAGACCTGAACCAGGACTAACTCTAGACCTGAACCAGGACTAACTCTAGACCTGAACCAGGACTAACTCTAGACCTGAACCACGAGTAACTCTAGACCTGAACCAGGACTAGCTCTAGACCTGAACCAGGACTAACTCTAGACCTGAACCAGGACTAGCTCTAGATCTGAACCAGGACTAACTCTAGACCTGAACCAGGACTAACTAGACCTGAACCAGGACTAACTATAGACCTGAACCAGGACTAGCTCTAGACCTGAACCAGGACTAACTCTAGACCTGAACCAGGACTAACTATAGACCTGAACCAGCTCTAACTCTAGACCTGAACCAGGACTAACTCTAGACCTGAACCAGCTCTAACTATAGACCTGAACCAGGACTAACTATAGACCTGAACCAGGACTAACTGTACATCTGAACCAGGACTAACTACAGACCTGAACCAGGACTAACTGTACATCTGAACCAGGACTAACTATAGACCTGAACCAGGACTAACTCTAGACCTGAACCAGGACTAACTCTAGACCTGAACCAACTCTAACTATAGACCTGAACCAGGACTAACTCTAGACCTGAACCAGCTCTAACTATAGACCTGAACCAGCTCTAACTATAGACCTGAACCAGGACTAACTCTAGACCTGAACCAGGGCTAACTCTAGACCTGAACCAGCTCTAATTATAGACCTGAACCAGCTCTAATTATAGACCTGAACCAGGACTAACTATAGACCTGAACCAGGACTAACTATAGACCTGAACCAGGACTAACTACAGACCTGAACCAGGACTAACTACAGACCTGAACCAGGACTACCTCTAGACCTGAACCAGGACTAGCTCTAGACCTGAATCAGGACTAGCTCTAGACCTGAACCAGCGCTAACTATAGACCTGAACCAGGACTAACTCTAGACCTGAACCAGGACTAACTCTAGATCTGAACCACGACTAAGTCTAGACCTGAACCACGACTAACTGTACATCTGAACCAGGACTAACTACAGACCTGAACCAGGACTAACTACAGACCTGAACCAGGACTCACTATAGACCTGAACCAGGACTAACTAGACCTGAACCAGGACTACCTCTAGACCTGAACCAAGACTAACTCTAGACCTGAACCAGCTCTAACTATAGACCTGAACCAGGACTAACTAGACCTGAACCAGGACTAACTATAGACCTGAACCAGGACTAAATGTACATATGAACCAGGACTAACTACAGACCTGAACCAGCTCTAACTATAGACCTGAACCAGCGCTAACTATAGACCTGAACCAGGACTAACTATAGACCTGAACCAGCTCTAACTATAGACCTGAACCAGGACTAACTCTAGACCTGAACCAGGACTAACTCTAGACCTGAACCAGCTCTAACTATAGAACTGAACCAGGACTAACTCTAGACCTGAACCAGGCCTTACTGTACATCTGAACCAGGACTAGCTCTAGACCTGAACCAGGACTAGCTCTAGACCTGAACCAGGACTAACTCTAGACCTGAACCAGGACTAACTCTAGACCTGAACCACGAGTAACTCTAGACCTGAACCAGGACTAGCTCTAGACCTGAACCAGGACTAACTCTAGACCTGAACCAGGACTAGCTCTAGACCTGAACCAGGACTAGCTCTAGATCTGAACCAGGACTAACTCTAGACCTGAACCAGGACTAACTAGACCTGAACCAGGACTAGCTCTAGACCTGAACCAGGACTAACTCTAGACCTGAACCAGGACTAACTAGACCTGAACCAGGACTAGCTCTAGACCTGAACCAGGACTAACTCTAGACCTGAACCAGGACTAACTCTAGACCTGAACCAGCTCTAACTATAGAACTGAACCAGCTCTAACTATAGACCTGAACCACGACTAACTCTAGACCTGAACCACGACTAACTCTAGACCTGAACCAGGACTAACTATAGACCTGAACCAGGCCTAACTCTAGACCTGAACCAGCTCTAACTATAGACCTGAACCAGGACTAACTCTAGACCTGAACCAGGACTAACTCTAGACCTGAACCACGACTAACTCTAGACCTGAACCAGCTCTAACTATAGAACTGAACCAGGACTAACTATAGACCTGAACCAGGACTAACTATAGACCTGATCCAGGACTAACTATAGACCTGAACCAGGCCTAACTATAGACCTGAACCAGGACTAACTATAGACCTGAACCAGCTCTAACTATAGACCTGAACCAGGCCTAACTATAGACCTGAACCAGGACTAACTATAGACCTGAACCAAGACTAACTATAGACCTGAACCAGGACTAACTATAGACCTGAACCAGGCCTAACTATAGACCTGAACCAGGCCTAACTCTAGACCTGAACCAAGACTAACTATAGACCTGAACCAGGACTAACTATAGACCTGAACCAGGACTAACTATAGACCTGAACCAGGCCTTACTGTACATCTGAACCAGGACTAGCTCTAGACCTGAACCAGGACTAGCTCTAGACCTGAACCAGGACTAACTCTAGACCTGAACCAGGACTACCTCTAGACCTGAACCAGGCCTTACTGGACTAAGACCTCCCTCTTTCTGCCCTCCGACAGATGGAGTTCGGGGTGGTCTACAGTTGTGTGGAGGATAAGATGTACACAGCGAGGAGGGGGGGCGGGGCCTTCTGTAACGGAGTCCCTCTGCAGGTGTCGGCTCAGGAAGGTCAGTAACCAATAGCAACGAGCCATCGTGGACCCACGGAGGCTTTAGTTCCAGTCCACATGTGCAACGTGTGCTGAGTTCCATCCCCCCTCATCACTGAATGAGTAGTATTATTATAGTACAGGAACAGAATGTGATGTCATGCTGCTCTGATCCAATCAGAGGCCCCGATCCAACCTGTTTCTGCTCCACTGTCAGACATTCAGCAGGCCATCATCAGCACCGAGTTTGGATCCAGCAGAGACCCGGAAGCTGTGGACCAGATCTTCTCCAGCCTGAGGAGCATCCTGTGCATCCCTGTTCACGGGTACTACTACTACAGTATACTACTACTACAGTCTACTACTACAGTACTACTACTACAGTACTACTACTACTACTACAACAGTACTACTACTACTACAGTATACTACTACTACAGTATACTACTACTACAGTATACTACTACTACAGTAATACTACTACTACTGTATTACTGTAGTAGTAGTATTACTGTAGTAGTATTACTGTAGTAGTACTACTACTACTACAGTAATACTACTACGTCTACAGTAAAACTCCTGGTACTCTAGGGTCCGCGGTGCAGGGACTGCAGCCATCAACATGTGCCACGTGGCGTCGGGCTGCGTTGAGGCGTATTATGAGATCGGGGTCCATGTGTGGGACGTGGCCGCCGGCTCGCTGCTGGTCTCTGAGGCCGGAGGAGTCCTCATGGACGTGGAGGGTAAAGTTCACTGCTGCTGTTTCCATGGAGTTAGTCATCACCACTCTGTCTTTAGGAGTTAGTCATCACCACTTTGTCTTTAGGAGTTAGTCATCACCACTTTGTCTTTAGGAGTTAGTCATCACCACTCTGTCTTTAGGAGTTAGTCATCAACCCTTTGTCTTTAGGAGTTAGTCATCACCACTTTGTCTTTAGGAGTTAGTCATCAACCCTTTGTCTTTAGGAGTTAGTCATCACCACTCTGTCTTTAGGAGTTAGTCATCAACCCTTTGTCTTTAGGAGTTAGTCATCACCACTCTGTCTTTAGGAGTTAGTCATCACCACTTTGTCTTTAGGAGTTAGTCATCACCACTTTGTCTTTAGGAGTTAGTCATCACCACTTAGGCTTTAGGGTTAGTCATCAACCCTTTGTCTTTAGGGTTAGTCATCACCACTTTGTCTTTAGGAGTTAGTCATCACCACTCTGTTTTTAGGAGTTAGTCATCACCACTCTGTCTTTAGGGTTAGTCATCACCACTCTGTCTTTAGGAGTTAGTCATCACCACTTTGTCTTTAGGAGTTAGTCATCACCACTCTGTCTTTAGGAGTTAGTCATCAACCCTTTGTCTTTAGGAGTTAGTCATCACCACTTTGTCTTTAGGAGTTAGTCATCAACCCTTTGTCTTTAGGAGTTAGTCATCACCACTTTGTCTTTAGGAGTTAGTCATCACCACTCTGTCTTTAGGAGTTAGTCATCACCACTTTGTCTTTAGGAGTTAGTCATCACCACTCTGTCTTTAGGAGTTAGTCATCAACCCTTTGTCTTTAGGAGTTAGTCATCACCACTCTGTCTTTAGGAGTTAGTCATCACCACTCTGTCTTTAGGAGTTAGTCATCAACCCTTTGTCTTTAGGAGTTAGTCATCACCACTTTGTCTTTAGGAGTTAGTCATCAACCCTTTGTCTTTAGGAGTTAGTCATCACCACTTTGTCTTTAGGAGTTAGTCATCACCACTCTGTCTTTAGGAGTTAGTCATCAACCCTTTGTCTTTAGGAGTTAGTCATCACCACTCTGTCTTTAGGAGTTAGTCATCACCACTCTGTCTTTAGGAGTTAGTCATCACCACTCTGTCTTTAGGAGTTAGTCATCACCACTTTGTCTTTAGGAGTTAGTCATCACCACTCTGTCTTTAGGAGTTAGTCATCAACCCTTTGTCTTTAGGAGTTAGTCATCACCACTTTGTCTTTAGGAGTTAGTCATCAACCCTTTGTCTTTAGGAGTTAGTCATCACTACTTTGTCTTTAGGAGTTAGTCATCACCACTCTGTCTTTAGGAGTTAGTCATCACCACTTTGTCTTTAGGAGTTAGTCATCACCACTTTGTCTTTAGGAGTTAGTCATCACCACTCTGTCTTTAGGAGTTAGTCATCAACCCTTTGTCTTTAGGAGTTAGTCATCACCACTCTGTCTTTAGGAGTTAGTCATCAACCCTTTGTCTTTAGGAGTTAGTCATCACCACTCTGTCTTTAGGAGTTAGTCATCACCACTTTGTCTTTAGGAGTTAGTCATCACCACTTTGTCTTTAGGAGTTAGTCATCACCACTCTGTCTTTAGGAGTTAGTCATCACCACTCTGTCTTTAGGAGTTAGTCATCACCACTCTGTCTTTAGGAGTTAGTCATCAACCCTTTGTCTTTAGGAGTTAGTCATCACCACTCTGTCTTTAGGAGTTAGTCATCACCACTCTGTCTTTAGTATTAGTCATCAACCCTTTGTCTTTAGGAGTTAGTCATCACCACTCTGTCTTTAGGAGTTAGTCATCAACCCTTTGTCTTTAGGAGTTAGTCATCACCACTCTGTCTTTAGGAGTTAGTCATCAACCCTTTGTCTTTAGGAGTTAGTCATCACCACTTTGTCTTTAGGAGTTAGTCATCAACCCTTTGTCTTTAGGAGTTAGTCATCACCACTCTGTCTTTAGGAGTTAGTCATCACCACTTTGTCTTTAGGAGTTAGTCATCACCACTTTGTCTTTAGGAGTTAGTCATCACCACTCTGTCTTTAGGAGTTAGTCATCAACCCTTTGTCTTTAGGAGTTAGTCATCACCACTCTGTCTTTAGGAGTTAGTCATCACCACTCTGTCTTTAGTATTAGTCATCAACCCTTTGTCTTTAGGTTAGTCATCACCACTTTGTTTTTAGGAGTTAGTCATCACCACTTTGTCTTTAGGAGTTAGTCATCACCACTTTGTCTTTAGGAGTTAGTCATCACCACTCTGTCTTTAGGAGTTAGTCATCACCACTCTGTCTTTAGGAGTTAGTCATCAACCCTTTGTCTTTAGGAGTTAGTCATCACCACTGTCTTTAGGAGTTAGTCATCACCACTCTGTCTTTAGGAGTTAGTCATCAACCCTTTGTCTTTAGGAGTTAGTCATCACCACTCTGTCTTAAGGAGTTAGTCATCAACCCTTTATTTTTAGGAGTTAGTCATCACCACTTTGTCTTTAGGAGTTAGTCATCAACCCTTTGTCTTTAGGAGTTAGTCATCAACCCTTTGTCTTTAGGAGTTAGTCATCACCACTTTGTCTTTAGGAGTTAGTCATCAACCCTTTGTCTTTAGGAGTTAGTCATCACCACTCTGTCTTTAGGAGTTAGTCATCACCACTTTGTCTTTAGGAATTAGTCATCACCACTCTGTCTTTAGGAGTTAGTCATCACCACTTTGTCTTTAGGAGTTAGTCATCACCACTTTGTCTTTAGGAGTTAGTCATTTCCACTTTGGCTTTAGGAGTTAGTCATCACCACTTTGTCTTTAGGAGTTAGTCATCACCACTCTGTCTTTAGGAGTTAGTCATCAACCCTTTGTCTTTAGGAGTTAGTCATCACCACTCTGTCTTTAGGAGTTAGTCATCACCACTTTGTCTTTAGGAGTTAGTCATCACCACTCTGTCTTTAGGTGGAGCAGTGGACTTGATGTCCAGGAGAATCGTTGCTGCCAACAGCAGAACCATCGCTGAGAGGATCGTCAACGAGATCCACAGCTTCAGGCCACCCAGAGACGACGCTGCACCACCGTCAGTCTAACCCACCTCCACCCAGAGACGATGCTGCACCACCTTCAGTCTAACCCACCTCCACCCAGAGACGACGCTGCACCACCGTCAGTCTAACCCACCTCCACCCAGAGACGCTGCACCACCTTCAGTCTAACCCACCTCCACCCAGAGACGACGCTGCACCACCGTCAGTCTAACCCACCTCCACCCAGAGACGCTGCACCACCGTCAGTCTAACCCACCTCCACCCAGAGACGCTGCACCACCGTCAGTCTAACCCACCTCCACCCAGAGACGCTGCACCACCGTCAGTCTAACCCACCTCCACCCAGAGACGCTGCACCACCGTCAGTCTAACCCACCTCCACCCAGAGACGACGCTGCACCACCATCAGTCTAACCCACCTCCACCCATAGACGCTGCCCCACCTTCAGTCTGGTGTAAATGTGGCCTCCTAGTGGAGGTCACAGGCACACAGGGATTCATTAATAAATGTGTGGGGGTTCCTTTTAAAATGCATGAAAATATTCATGACTTAATATTGTATGTTGTACAACTCCAGGACCAAAGTGGACTATGTCCTGTTCCTGGACCAGCTCTGTACCCGGCAGGTCCGTTGAGGGTCATTGGGGGGGGGGGTCAATGCTACGATTTCTCAGTTTAAGGTTATGAAACTTTACTCAAGATGTAATGTCATCTATAAACTGAACTGTGAAGACAATCTAAAGTATATTAAGATCGTATTTATTTCATGAATGTATTCACAACAGTAAAAGTAGAAGAAGGTTGTGGGTTTAACGCCCATCCCTGGTGTCAGTGGCATATTAAGATATTGTGAAAGTACTGAAGGTGAAACCACGTCACCTCGTCCCAGAGTCCAGTCCGCTGGAGGCGGTCCTGAGGGACCACGTGGTTCTGGAGGCGGTCCTCAGGGACCACGTGGTTCTGGAGGCGGTCCTCAGGGACCACGTGGTTCAAACATGAGCGCGATATGGACTCAGTCCCTCGCAGCAGGCGGAGCTCCAGGAGTCAGAAGAGGTTGTCACTGTTTCCTGAGAGGAACGCTATTGGTCAGAGTCTGAAGAGACAACACGATACTGGGCTGTGATTGGCTGAATGACAATCACAGGAATATGATCAAAACCCGATATTAATAACAACTGTATTTAAGATGATGACGATGATGATGTCCCTGACCAGGCAGAGGCGATGCGCGTACAGCGGTTCCGGTTCTTCTGGTTTCTAGCAGGCTAACCGGGTAACAGACTAGCAGGCTAACCGGATGCAGTTCAACTAAAGCACTTCCGCTTCCAGATAAAAACACAGAGATCTGAGCAAGACATAAATAGACAATCAATATAATAATGAAGTAAATGAATAATAACTATGAAGCAGGGCTCTCAAGTGTCACGCATTGAGCATGACTCACGCACTCCCGCCACACATCGTATTTCTCACGCTGAAAAAAACTCGGCTATTTAATGCTTGAATGCAGGGGTGCTCAATACGCCGATCGATTGGTCGATCGCGGTCGCTGCAGAGCTCCGACGCCGGTCTGCGCGCATCGGGACGGAGCAAAAAAATAGTCTGTTATCTGAAGTGACGTCTCTCATGCACTCGACTGCATGGCCCAGTGCATGATGGGAAACTCCTGGCTGCCTCCACATCAGAGAGCTGATTGGCTGATGTGACAACACCACTCCTATGTTGTAACACTTAAGGCTGGATTGTTGACTGTTTACTCTAAAAACGTATGTGGTTATAATGATGATGTGTACAAAATGAAGGCCGTGCGGAAGAGATGACAGCAGGAAGTGACTGATGCTTTATTAGGTCATTTATTGACAGGACTACAACTCAAACTCCCATCAGCCACAGGAAGTCTCCTCAGAGGGGCGTGGCCCTCCACTCCTTGCCCTCCGTCAGCGCCCTCGGCTGGTGGACGAACACGCTGTATCGGACGCCCTGATTGGCGGCCGCCCTGACGAAGCGGCTGTTTGCCGTCACGGTAACGGCCCTCAGCGAGTCTCCGGTGCCGAAGATCAGGAGCGAGCGGCGGTTGACCTTGGCGCTCGGCGTGAGGACCAGCGAGCGCTCCGACGGCTGGTCGTCCACCTGCCGCAGCCGGGCGAGCAGCGTGCGGGCGCGCTCCTTCTCGCCCGGCCCCCCCAACGTGTCCAGGATCAGCTGGAAGTCGTGGACGGCGGCGCGGCAGGCGAACAGCTGCTTCCCTCGCAGGAAGTCGTCGAGCCGCGGCAGCACCGGCAGCCGGCGCTCCTGAGCCGCCTGCTCCGTCAGCACCGGCTCCCGGAAGCAGAGCTGGCAGCGGCCGTGACTCAGCGCCGACACGTAGGTGATCAGCGTGGTGATGTCCAGGTTCACGCGCCGGCACTCCTCCACCTTCACCTGCAGAGGGAACGCCAAGCGGGCCACCACGGCGCCCAGGGCCACTCGGGTGAGCTCCTCCTCCTCATCTTCAACTGGCCCCTCCTCTTCCTCCTCCTCCTCCTCCTCCTCCAGCGTCACGCTGTTGACGGCAACGATGTCCCCGCGGACGGCGATGTCCATGTCCTTGAGGCGCTGGGCCATGGGGCAGGAGACCCCGTTATAGAAGGCGAAGACGATGTGGGGGGGGCGGTAGTGGACTTCCTGCTGGCGGCTCGCCCGCAGGAAGTCCCCGGCCTGGCTGATGATGCTCTTGTCTCCGTACTGGCCCCGCCCCTGCCAGATGTTGTGGAGAGCCTCGGCCTTCCTGCCCACCGCCTTCACCCAGGTGTGCCCCCCGTTGGCCACCACGTCCACCACCAGCGTCTGCCGGTGGCCGGCGGCGTCCAGGTAGGTGAAGACGTGAAGCAGAGCGACCACGTCTTCCAGACTCGCCGCCGACTCCACGATGGCCGTCAGGTGAGTCAGGTTGGTGCTGTGCAGGTGAGACTCTCGGACCTGCAGCTCTCCGGCCTCCACCCGCCGCAGGAAGCGCAGCTCCGCCCGCAGCTTACCACACAGCTTCTGGTGGCCCTCCACCCCCTGAACCAGAAGCTCCGCCCTCTTCAGCAACACCTGGGCAGAGGTGATCCTCTGCTGCAGCACCACCTGGAGAGACATGTCTCCTACATCACACCTGAGGACAGAGACACACATGAACCATTGGGCTGACCTGATCTCATCAGAAACACTCCAAACGGTCATTGTTCTGCAGATGATACTCAATTATATCTGTGATCAACCAGAGGAGACCATCATCATCACCAGTGGTCCCCAAACTACGGCCCGCCTCCCCATGTGGACCGGCCCCCTGAACAATACCAGAGACGCGTTCCGATTTATTATTGTGTTCACCTGGCCCGCTGCCGTTGAGATTGCAGTGAGACGCGGAGAAAATGTGAAGTGGTGCTCTTTGCAATAGAACATCTTTGATGGACGTGTCGCGTCTCGGCCAATCAGCGTTCAGATGTCCACAGCGTTTGGGAAGTTAGGTTAGCTTGGATGTTAGTCCGCTACATCTGCTGCCGTCACGCTGCACGGTGTAGCGATGCTAACAAAGTACCCGCACGTTAAAAACGATGTGATTTAGCATATTTTTAGTATCGATACTTCATTAAAAGAGCGATCAGAGCGCACGCTGCTCCGCTCCGTTAAATGCTGTCTGCACGCGCAGCTCACAGCGAGTGGCGCGCATCCAGGATTTTCCTGGGTCAAAATGAGTCTTGGTGCACCGTCTACTCGTGCACGTCGGGCTGTTGAGTGATCAGCAGCTGGCCGCTCGGTCCATTCGCGCACCTCACAGTTGCGTATTGATCAGACAAGAAGACACGCTTATCAACTCCAGTGTTATCCCTGCTATTATAACAGGGTGAAATCTCCACCCCCCACTCTGTAATTCCCCCCCCCCATATTTTTAGTATCGATACTACATTAAAAGAGCGATCAGAGCGCATGCGCTGCTCCGTTAAATGCTGTCTGCACGCGAGCGTGAGTGATGCGCGCGCATAGGTGAGCACACTCACTTCTCACTAGCACCCCCCCCCCCCACGGCTGGCCCTCCAGCAGACGAGGCAAACGTTATGTGGCCCTCACAGGAAAAAGTTTGGGGACCCCTGATCATCACCATCACATCACCATCATCACCACCATCATCATCATCATCTCTCTGATCAACCAGAGGAGACCATCATCATCATCACCACCATCATCATCTCTCTGATCAACCAGAGGAGACCAACCATCTCTCTGGACTTCAAGATGTCTTCAAGACATAAAACATGAGGAGCTGAAACTGACAAACTGAAGCGATTGACTGAGCAGCTCAGAGGTCAGAGGTCAGAGGAAGTGGTTCCTGTAGACCACATCGCCCTGGCACCAACACCCTGTAGAGGACCTCTGTTCTCCTGGATCAGGACTAGACCTTTAAGTCCAGGTGGAGAACATCTCAAGGACTCTTTGATTCATCTCCTCACATGTCAACTAACATCTGGTCTCAAAAAGACGCAGAAAAACTGGTTCATGCGTTTGTTACTTCTAGATTTATGACTGCAACTCCGTATGACCAGGCTGCTCGAGAAGTCTCTTCAGTTTACATCTCTCCATCACATCACTAACTCTGCTTCCTCTCCGGAGTCCTTGTGACTTCACGTCTCAGAGGGTCCATTGGACCTGCTGGTCTGATGTCATGACCCTGAAGCCCCGCCCACTCCTCCTCTCTACCTCCACCTGATGGATCATGGAGGTCTGGATCTTGGTCCATGACGACTACCAACTATTATACACTCTGTCAGACTCAATGAATGTGTTGTTACTCTCAGGATTCCTTCTGGTCACATGACATCTATTGTTCACCTGGTCACATCTATTGTTCACCTGGTCACATGACATCTATTGATCATCTGGTCACATGACATCTATTGTTCACCTGGTCACATGACATCTATTGTTCACCTGGTTACATGACATCTATTGTTCATCTGGTCACATGACATCTATTGTTCACCTGGTCACATGACATCTATTGTTCACCTGGTCACATGACATCTATTGTTCATCTGGTCACATGACATCTATTGTTCACCTGGTTACATGACATCTATTGTTCATCTGGTCACATGACATCTATTGTTCACCTGGTTACATGACATCTATTGTTCATCTGGTCACATGACATCTATTGTTCATCTGGTCACATGACATCTATTGTTCATCTGGTCACATGACATCTATTGTTCACCTGGTTACATGACATCTATTGTTCACCTGGTCACATGACATCTATTGTTCACCTGGTTACATGACATCTATTGTTCATCTGGTCACATGACATCTATTGTTCATCTGGTCACATGACATCTATTGTTCATCTGGTCACATGACATCTATTGTTCACCTGGTCACATGACATCTATTGTTCATCTGGTCACATGACATCTATTGTTCACCTGGTCACATGACATCTATTGTTCACCTGGTCACATGACATCTATTGTTCATCTGGTCACATGACATCTATTGTTCACCTGGTCACATGACATCTATTGTTCACCTGGTCACATGACATCTATTGTTCATCTGGTCACATGACATCTATTGTTCACCTGGTCACATGACATCTATTGTTCATCTGGTCACATGACATCTATTGTTCACCTGGTCACATGACATCTATTGTTCATCTAGTCACATGACATATATTGTTCACCTGGTCACATGACATCTATTGTTCATCTGGTCACATGACATCTATTGTTCATCTGGTCACATGACATCTATTGTTCACCTGGTCACATGACATATATTGTTCACCTGGTCACATGACATCTATTGTTCACCTGGTCACATGACATCTATTGTTCATCTGGTCACATGACATCTATTGTTCATCTAGTCACATGACATCTATTGTTCATCTAGTCACATGACATCTATTGTTCATCTAGTCACATGACATCTATTGTTCATCTAGTCACATGACATCTATTGTTCACCTGGTCACATGACATCTATTGTTCATCTGGTCTCATGACATCTATTGTTCATCTGGTCACATGACATCTATTGTTTATCTGGTCACACGACATCTATTGTTCACCTGGTCACATGACATCTATTGTTCACCTGGTCACATGACATCTATTGTTCACCTGGTCACATGACATCTATTGTTCATCTGGTCACATGACATCTATTGTTCACCTGGTCACATGACATCTATTGTTCACCTGGTCACATGACATCTATTGTTCATCTGGTCTCATGACATCTATTGTTCATCTGGTCACATGACATCTATTGTTCACCTGGTCACATGACATCTATTGTTCACCTGGTCACATGACATCTATTGTTCATCTAGTCACATGACATCTATTGTTCACCTGGTCACATGGCATCTATTGTTCACCTGGTCACATGACATCTATTGTTCACCTGGTCACATGACATCTATTGTTCATCTGGTCTCATGACATCTATTGTTCATCTGGTCACATGACATCTATTGTTCATCTGGTCTCATGACATCTATTGTTCATCTGGTCACATGACATCTATTGTTCACCTGGTCACATGACATCTATTGTTCATCTGGTCACATGACATCTATTGTTCATCTGGTATCATGACATCTATTGTTCATCTGGTCTCATGACATCTATTGTTCATCTGGTCTCATGACATCTATTGTTCATCTGGTCACATGACATCTATTGTTCACCTGGTCACATGACATCTATTGTTCACCTGGTCACATGACATCTATTGTTCACCTGGTCACATGACATCTATTGTTCACCTGGTCACATGACATCTATTGTTCATCTGGTCTCATGACATCTATTGTTCATCTGGTCACATGACATCTATTGTTCATCTGGTCACATGACATCTATTGTTCATCTGGTCACATGACATCTATTGTTCACCTGGTCACATGACATCTATTGTTCATCTGGTATCATGACATCTATTGTTCATCTGGTCACATGACATCTATTGTTCACCTGGTCACATGACATCTATTGTTCATCTGGTCACATGACATCTATTGTTCACCTGGTCACATGACATCTATTGTTCACCTGGTCACATGACATCTATTGTTCATCTGGTATCATGACATCTATTGTTCACCTGGTCACATGCCATCTATTGTTCATCTGGTCACATGACATCTATTGTTCACCTGGTCACATGACATCTATTGTTCATCTGGTCACATGACATCTATTGTTCATCTGGTCACATGACATCTATTGTTCACCTCGTCACATGACATCTATTGTTCATCTGGTCACATGACATCTATTGTTCACCTCGTCACATGACATCTATTGTTCATCTGGTCTCATAACATCTATTGTTCATCTGGTCACATGACATCTATTGTTCATCTAGTCACATGACATCTATTGTTCATCTGGTCACATGACATCTATTGTTCATCTGGTCACATGACATCTATTGTTCATCTGGTCACATGATATCTATTGTTCATCTGGTCACATGACATCTATTGTTCATCTGGTCACATGACATCTATTGTTCACCTGGTCACATGACATCTATTGTTCATCTGGTCACATGACATCTATTGTTCGTCTGGTCACGTGACATCTATTGTTCATCTGGTCACATGACATCTATTGTTCACCTGGTCACATGACATCTATTGTTCATCTGGTCACATGACATCTATTGTTCGTCTAGTCACATGACATCTATTGTTCGTCTGGTCACATGACATCTATTGTTCGTCTGGTCACATGACATCTATTGTTCGTCTGGTCACATGACATCTATTGTTCGTCTGGTCACATGACATCTATTGTTCATCTGGTCACATGACATCTATTGTTCACCTGGTCACATGACATCTATTGTTCACCTGGTCACATGACATCTATTGTTCACCTGGTCACATGACATCTATTGTTCACCTGGTCACATGACATCTATTGTTCATCTGGTCACATGACATCTATTGTTCATCTAGTCACATGACATCTATTGTTCACCTGGTCACATGACATCTATTGTTCACCTGGTCACATGACATCTATTGTTCATCTGGTCACATGACATCTATTGTTCATCTGGTCACATGACATCTATTGTTCACCTGGTCTCATGACATCTATTGTTCATCTGGTCACATGACATCTATTGTTCATCTGGTCTCATGACATCTATTGTTCACCTGGTCACATGACATCTATTGTTCATCTGGTCACATGACATCTATTGTTCACCTGGTCACATGACATCTATTGTTCATCTGGTCACATGACATCTATTGTTCACCTGGTCACATGACATCTATTGTTCACCTGGTCACATGACATCTATTGTTCATCTGGTCACATGACATCTATTGTTCACCTGGTCACATGACATCTATTGTTCACCTGGTCACATGACATCTATTGTTCATCTGGTCACATGACATCTATTGTTCATCTGGTCACATGACATCTATTGTTCACCTGGTCACATGACATCTATTGTTCATCTAGTCACATGACATCTATTGTTCATCTGGTCACATGACATCTATTGTTCACCTGGTCACATGACATCTATTGTTCACCTGGTCACATGACATCTATTGTTCACCTGGTCACATGACATCTATTGTTCATCTGGTCACATGACATCTATTGTTCACCTGGTCACATGACATCTATTGTTCACCTGGTCACATGACATCTATTGTTCACCTGGTCACATGACATCTATTGTTCATCTGGTCACATGACATCTATTGTTCATCTGGTCACATGACATCTATTGTTCATCTGGTCACATGACATCTATTGTTCACCTGGTCACATGACATCTATTGTTCATCTGGTCTCATGACATCTATTGTTCACCTGGTCACATGACATCTATTGTTCACCTGGTCACATGACATCTATTGTTCATCTGGTCACATGACATCTATTGTTCACCTGGTCACATGACATCTATTGTTCATCTGGTCTCATGACATCTATTGTTCATCTGGTCACATGACATCTATTGTTCATCTAGTCACATGACATCTATTGTTCACCTGGTCACATGACATATATTGTTCATCTGGTCACATGACATCTATTGTTCATCTGGTCACATGACATCTATTGTTCACCTGGTCACATGACATCTATTGTTCATCTGGTCACATGACATCTATTGTTCATCTGGTCACATGACATCTATTGTTCACCTGGTCACATGACACATATTGTTCATCTGGTCACATGACATCTATTGTTCACCTGGTCACATGACATCTATTGTTCATCTGGTCACATGACATCTATTCTTCACCTGGTCACATGACATCTATTGTTCACCTGGTCACATGACATCTATTGTTCACCTGGTCACATGACATCTATTGTTCACCTGGTCACATGACATCTATTGTTCATCTGGTCACATGACATCTATTGTTCATCTAGTCACATGACATCTATTGTTCATCTGGTCACATGACATCTATTGTTCATCTAGTCACATGACATCTATTGTTCATCTGGTCACATGACATCTATTGTTCATCTGGTCACATGACATCTATTGTTCACCTGGTCACATGACATCTATTGTTCATCTAGTCACATGACATCTATTGTTCATCTGGTCACATGACATCTATTGTTCATCTGGTCACATGACATCTATTGTTCATCTAGTCACATGACATCTATTGTTCATCTGGTCACATGACATCTATTGTTCATCTGGTCACATGACATCTATTGTTCATCTGGTCACATGACATCTATTGTTCATCTGGTCACATGACATCTATTGTTCATCTGGTCACATGACATCTATTGTTCATCTGGTCACATGACATCTATTGTTCATCTGGTCACATGACATCTATTGTTCATCTGGTCACATGACATCTATCAGTTGTGATTTGTGACATTGGGCTTCATAAAATAATCTGAATTGAACATGTCTCCGTCACACCGGAGGACAGACACACATGTTTCTGTGAAGCAGATGAACTGGTCACAAACAACGTGTAAACATGTAAATAACGTGTAAACAACAAGTAAACAACATATTCCAGGTCGTTCTGGGTTAAAGGTCTAAAAGTGTTTTTAATGGTCCGACTATGAAAAGTGACGTCAGCTCGTTAGCTCTGATGCTAAGTACGTAACGCCAGCCATTTAGCCTGTCTGTAGTTCATCGTGTTTCATTTTCGATCGTTTAAAATAATTGAAACAATTAAAACCTTCAGAAAACAAGCGTGACGTCAACTTACGGCAAAGTGACGTGTGAACTTTAATCCGTAGGTTCGTGTCCAGACATCAGCTAACTCCTTCTTCTTCTACTCCTAAAGCAAGTAGGAAGGCTCCTCCCCCTTCTTCTTCTACTCCTAAAGCAAGTAGGAAGTTGGAAGCCTCCTCTTTCTTCTTCTTTTAAGGCTTATGGCGGCTGGTATCCAACAAGAGGCGCATTACCGCCACCTGCTGTCTTGGAGTGTGGACCAGAGTTAACACTTTCCACGCCATCCTGGTTTTCAAATACTGCAGTACCTTTCCTGCCCACCAGGTTAATGCATCTCTCTCAGCTCTGAATGTAAGTCAATGGTAATGACGCCCTACGTCACACAGGCCTGTTGTTTATGAGCGTCGTGTTGTTCAGCCGCGTGTCCTCAGTCTGGTTCTCCTCTGGTTCTCCTCTGCTTCTCCTCTGCTTCTCGTCTGGTTCTCCTCTGCTTCTCCTCTGCTTCTCGTCTGGTTCTCCTCTGCTTCTCCTCTGCTTCTCGTCTGGTTCTCCTCTGCTTCTCCTCTGCTTCTCGTCTGGTTCTCCTCTGCTTCTCCTCAGGTTCTCCTCTGCTTCTCCTCTGCTTCTCCTCTGCTTCTCATCTGGTTCTCCTCTGCTTCTCCTCTGCTTCTCCTCTGCTTCTCGTCTGGTTCTCCTGCTTCTCCTCAGGTTCTCCTCTGCTTCTCATCTGCTTCTCATCTGCTTCTCCTCTGGTTCTCCTCTGCTTCTCCTCTGGTTCTCCTCTGCTTCTCCTCTGCTTCTCGTCTGGTTCTCCTCTGCTTCTCGTCTGGTTCTCCTCTGCTTCTCCTCTGCTTCTCCTCTGGTTCTCCTCTGGTTCTCCTCTGCTTCTCCTCTGGTTCTCCTCTGCTTCTCGTCTGGTTCTCCTCTGCTTCTCCTCTGCTTCTCGTCTGGTTCTCCTCTGGTTCCCTTTGCCCACATACCGATGTCTTCATGAATCACAACTGATTCCATAATAATGTTTCTTTTGATTATTGATTTAGTTTCTGTCTTGTTCTGACATTTCAACGCTGGCTTTGCTGACGTGTCTTCATTCCCCTCACCCTCCCTCTACCCTCACCCCTGATGGGGTTAAATCCCTCACCCCTGAAGGGGTGGAGGATGTGGGAGGAGTCTAAGCTCCATGTGATAAATGATTGAGTACGAACATGATGCAATCAATATGATCATCAGGTACGAGCAATAGATCGTGTGCAGACTGACGAGAAACAAACAGGAGATAATAAATACTGTTTATTGAGTCGTTGAACAGGTTGATTGACAGCATGCTTATGGAGTTAAGGCACATGAAGCTATGAGGTCAGAGGTCAGGGGGTTAAACGAGTCTCCTGCTTCTTTTGACAATTATAAAACACCTGAGAAGGTGAGACGCCACGCAGAACAACACTAAATAATTCTGTCCAATCGGGAGGGAGAATTAAACATGTGGCTGACATGTGACAGGCCACAGTCATTCACACGTCAGGTGATGCACCCGTCAGGAGGTCAGAGGTCACAGCAGTCAGAGGACCTTCAGCTTTTAGCCTGTTTCTTCTTCTGAACCAGCTCGGCTAGCATCTTGTAGCGAATCATACACTCCTCCTGGAAAACAACACAGAGCGGTCACACACACACACACACACACACACACACACACACACACACACACACACACACACACACACACACACACACACACACACACACACACACACACACACACACACACACACACACACACACACACACACACACACACACACACCTTGGTCTTCCCAGGGACCAGCTTGGCGATGCGGTCCCAGCGTTCTGCGGTTCCGCGGGGGAGCTGCTGCAGAGCGAGTTCCAGCTGTTTCTGTTGGTTCTGAGTCCAGACGGTAAGCTCCGCCTTCACTCTATTCTCCTGAGGCTCCGCCTCTTGAGGCTCCTCCTCCTGCTCCTCCTCCACTGGGTCAAAATCTCTCTGCCGATGGCCTCTGACCTTCACTTCCCCCTCGTCTGCTGCCGACTTCCTGGTTCTCCTCCTGACAGAAGGAACATCTTCCTCCTCCTCCTCCTCCTCCTCCTGCTCCTGCTCCTCCTCACAGGCCGTTCTCTGAGTCATCAGCGTGTCGGAAACAGGAAATGACCTCACAGGAAGAAGAGTTCCCTTCAAATCCGACAGTTTCACCAGACCTAAAACAGACACCAAGGTGACTGATGGTTGAACCTGGCATTACCGACAGTAGAACCCAACCCTGACAGTAGAACCCAATACCGACTAGAACATGATAGGTTAACATGATACTGACAATAGAACCTCAGGTAAACATGACACTAACAGAACCTCCTACTGACAGGAGAACCTCAGGTTAACATGATACTAACAGAACCTCCTACTGACAGGAGAACCTCAGGTTAACATGATACTAACAGAACCTCCTACTGACAGGAGAACCTCAGGTTAACATGATACTAACAGAACCTCCTACTGACAGGAGAACCTCAGGTAAACATGACACTAACAGAACCTCCTACTGACAGGAGAACCACAGGTAAACATGATACTAACAGAACCTCCTACTGACAGGAGAACCTCAGGTTAACATGATACTAACAGAACCTCCTACTGACAGGAGAACCTCAGGTAAACATGATACTAACAGAACCTCCTACTGACAGGAGAACCTCAGGTAAACATGACACTAACAGAACCTCCTACTGACAGGAGAACCACAGGTAAACATGATACTAACAGAACCTCCTACTGACAGGAGAACCTCAGGTTAACATGACACTAACAGAACCTCCTACTGACAGGAGAACCTCAGGTTAACATGATACTAACAGAACCTCCTACTGACAGGAGAACCTCAGGTTAACATGATACTAACAGAACCTCCTACTGACAGGAGAACCTCAGGTTAACATGATACTAACAGAACCTCCTACTGACAGGAGAACCTCAGGTTAACATGATACTAACAGAACCTCCTACTGACAGGAGAACCTCAGGTTAACATGATACTAACAGAACCTCCTACTGACAGGAGAACCTCAGGTAAACATGACACTAACAGAACCTCCTCCTGACAGGAGAACCTCAGGTAAACATGATACTAACAGAACCTCCTACTGACAGGAGAACCTCAGGTAAACATGACACTAACAGAACCTCCTACTGACAGGAGAACCTCAGGTTAACATGATACTAACAGAACCTCCTACTGACAGGAGAACCTCAGGTAAACATGATACTAACAGAACCTCCTACTGACAGGAGAACCTCAGGTTAACATGATACTAACAGAACCTCCTCCTGACAGGAGAACCTCAGGTAAACATGATACTAACAGAACCTCCTACTGACAGGAGAACCTCAGGTTAACATGACACTAACAGAACCTCCTACTGACAGGAGAACCTCAGGTAAACATGATACTAACAGAACCTCCTACTGACAGGAGAACCTCAGGTAAACATGACACTAACAGAACCTCCTACTGACAGGAGAACCTCAGGTAAACATGATACTAACAGAACCTCCTACTGACAGGAGAACCACAGGTAAACATGACACTAACAGAACCTCCTACTGACAGGAGAACCTCAGGTTAACATGATACTAACAGAACCTCCTACTGACAGGAGAACCTCAGGTTAACATGATACTAACAGAACCTCCTACTGACAGGAGAACCTCAGGTAAACATGATACTAACAGAACCTCCTACTGACAGGAGAACCTCAGGTTAACATGATACTAACAGAACCTCCTACTGACAGGAGAACCACAGGTAAACATGACACTAACAGAACCTCCTACTGACAGGAGAACCTCAGGTTAACATGATACTAACAGAACCTCCTACTGACAGGAGAACCACAGGTAAACATGACACTAACAGAACCTCCTACTGACAGGAGAACCTCAGGTTCACATGATACTAACAGAACCTCCTCCTGACAGGAGAACCACAGGTAAACATGACACTAACAGAACCTCCTACTGACAGGAGAACCTCAGGTTAACATGATACTAACAGAACCTCCTACTGACAGGAGAACCCCCGGTGAGTTTACCTGAGGTGTGGCTGACATTGTTCTTCACCAGTTTGACTTTAGTCGTCACCTGTTGAAGGAAACAGATTCATTCAGTTTATTATGTTTTGGAACGTTCCATCATTTCATGTTTGTTCTCCGTCAGCAGAACCAAACAGAAACAATAACAAACTCCTCTTCTGTCTGAACACATTGAATCTTGAGGAACCGAGTCATGGTAGAGGGGTGTGTGCACCCCCATGACCCTGGGAGTCCGGTAAACAAGGAACATGAGTCCAGGAGAGGAGAACCTAGAGTCTAGGATCCTCCTCAGAGGGGACGGATGAAGGAGCCTCCTCCAGGCTGCTGAGGACACTCAGAAGGTCTTGAAGAGTCAGAGACGACCACAGGGCAACATCTTCTCACGACATGTGGGCGCATCTTGATCGATGAACTATTGTTGGTGAACATCGGCTCCGTCACGGCCTCAAGGAGCTCAACCAGGACCTCCTGAACACAGATTCTGACCCTCTAGGGACCTGATGCCTCAAGGAGCTCAACCAGGACCTCCTGAACACAGATTCTGACCCTCTAGGGACCTGATGCCTCTGGTATCTCAACCAAACACGAAGGATTCAAGCTGGTTCTAGGATGACAGGCTTACATCGGACACTGATCTTCCAAGTTCATGAGCAATCTTCTCCCAGCGACCTGGAGATCCTCCAGGGAATTTACCCATCAACCTGCTGAGGAAGCTGAGCTCATCGTCCGTCCAGTCTGCAGCCTGAGGACATCAACAGAGAGAGTGACCGCTGTAGCTCAGGACCACCTGGACGAAGAGCCGTCAGACCTTCTTCTTCGCCGCTCCGCGGTCCTGCAGCCAGTCGTCCATCTGGTCCTCGATGTCCTCGATGGAGGTGGCCTGGTCGTAGCCCTGGACCGCCAGGTGCTCCGAGGACAGCTCGTACACGGGAAACTCCACCTTCGGCTTCTTGACCTTTGGCCTCTTTTCTCCTGAACAGACAATGGACAGGAAGTTCAACGACACATGGTCAGGGGAGTCTGGATCAGACAACCCTCTATTCTACTCTCGTAGCCTCTAGAGCAGCGGTCGGGAACCTCTGGCTCGCGAGCCATATCCGGCTCTTCTGGTGACGGCATATGGCTCCCAGACAATTTTGAGTTAAAAAAAAACAAACTTTGCCCGCCCCCTGTAATGTTCTCTCTGGCCCAGATGGCAGCAGCAGGATGTCAGGTCCTTTCCTTCAAGACGTCTTTGTTCTTGTATTAAACGTCTGCTGCGTGTCGCGGGAACACTTCCCGGCTCTCCGTCTCGCGCTGCAGAGCTCCATGACGGTGTGTGTGCGCATCGGAGCGGAGCAAAGAAAAAGCCACCTGCACCCCCCCCCAATAGCATCATGCAGCACCAGAAGTCGCATTAAAAGCAAGACATATTACATTTATAATACGTTAAAAATACTATATGGCTCTCAATGAAATATATTTAGAAATATTTGGCCTTTATGGCTCTCCCAGTCAAAAAGGTTCCTGACCCCTGCTCTAGTGCATGGATACCACCCTCTAGTGGCTGGTATTTGTGTGCACTGCCTTGGTCAAGGTTATGAATATATATATATATCGGAGTAATAAAGTGTACGGTCATGGTTCAGACTACAGAGCTTACAAGTTTAAATCAATATAAAATAAACACAAAAGTAAATCCTCATTATTGTCTGAGACTGTATTAAAGAATAAGGACAGAAACAACAGTTTGAACAAACATGAAGTTAAATGGAAGCTGCTTGAAGGAAGTAAAAAGTAATTACTTATTACAACTTCCTGTTCGGCTTCAGCTTCTTCTTGTTGCTGCCGCTTCATCTGCTGGTAGTCCTCATAGTACCGCTTCACCTCCTGAGCACCAGGTAGAGAAGGACAGGTCGAGAGAAGGACAGGTAGAGAGGGACAGGTAGAGAAGGACAGGTAGAGAGGGACAGGTAGAGAAGGACAGGTAGAGAGGGACAGGTAGAGAAGGACAGGTAGAGAAGGACAGGTAGAGAGAAGGACAGGTAGAGAAGGACAGGTAGAGAAGGACAGGTAGAGAAGGACAGGTAGAGAAGGACAGGTAGAGAGAAGGACAGGTAGAGAAGGACAGGTAGAGAAGGACAGGTAGAGAAGGACAGGTAGAGAGAAGGACAGGTAGAGAAGGACAGGTAGAGAGAAGGACAGGTAGAGAAGGACAGGTAGAGAAGGACAGGTAGAGAAGGACAGGTGAGAGAGGACAGGTAGAGAAGGACAGGTAGAGAAGGACAGGTAGAGAAGGACATGTAGAGAGAAGGACATGTAGAGAGAAGGACAGGTAGAGAAGGACAGGTAGAGAGAAGGACAGGTAGAGAGGGACAGGTAGAGAGAAGGACAGGTAGAGAAGGACAGGGTAGAGAAGGACGGGTAGAGAGAGAAGGACGGGTAGAGAGGACAGGTGAGAGGACAGGTAGAGAGGGACAGGTAGAGAGGACAGGTGAGAAGGACAGGTGAGAAGGACAGGTAGAGAAGGACGGGTAGAGAAGGACAGGTGAGAAGGACAGGTGAGAGAAGGACAGGTGAGAAGGAGGTAGAGAGAAGGACAGGTGAGAAGGACGGGTGAGAAGGACAGGTAGAGAAGGACAGGTAGAGAAGGACAGGTGAGAGAGGACAGGTGGAGAAGGACGGGTGAGAGGACAGGTAGAGAAAGGACAGGTGAGAGGACAGGTAGAGAAGGACAGGTGAGAGAAGGACAGGTAGAGAAGGACGGGTGAGAAGGACAGGTAGAGAGAAGGACAGGTGAAGGACAGGTGAGAAGAGGACAGGTGAGAAGGACAGGTGAGAGGAGAGAGGACAGGTGAGAGAGGACAGGTAGAGAGAAGGACGGGTGAGAGGGACAGGTAGAGAAGGACAGGTAGAGAGGGACAAGACAGGTAGAGGACGGGTGAGAAGGACGGGTAGAGAGGACAGGTAGAGAGAAGGACAGGTGAGAAGGACAGGTAGAGAAGGACAGGTGAGAAGGACAGGAAGGGACAGGTAGAGAAGGGACAGGGGGTAGAGAAGGACGGGTAGAGAAGGACAGGTGAGAAGGACGGGTAGAGAAGGACGGGTAGAGAAGGACGGGTAGAGAAGGACGGGTAGAGAAGGACAGGTAGAGAAGGACGGGTAGAGAAGGACAGGTAGAGAGGACAGGTAGAGAAGGACAGGTAGAGAAGGACAGGTAGAGAAGGACAGGTAGAGAAGGACAGGTAGAGAAGGACAGGTAGAGAAGGACAGGTACCTGTATCGTCTGGGGCAGGTTCTTGATGGACAGGTAGAGCCAGATGCTCAGCTTCAGAGGGAGGATGTCTTGCCAGTGTGGCCGTTCATGAACTCTGAAACAACAAACACACAAACAATAACAAACACAAAGCAGCAGTGAGTCTCGTGGTTTCTCAGCCGTACCTGTCGGAGCGATCCTGGCCCATACACCTGATCTCCTCTGCAGGTCTGGAGCTCAGCTTCTTCTTCTTCTCCTTCTTCTTCTTGCTCAGCAGCTCGTCCTGGTAACAGGAGCAGTTCAGAGTCCTGCCACACGGCGGCGAGTGGGTGTGCGAGTGCTGCGTCTCACCAGCTGTTTCTCCAGGTATATGGACCAAATGACAGCGTAGTGTCCCACAGTGAGGATGAGGAAGAGGAGGAAGGCCAGCTCTGCATTACTCATCTTCCTCACTCGTCTATAGTAGAACACTGGCTGCCGCCAGTCAGGAAGCCCGTTGACCAGGATATCATCATACCTGCGAAACATGAGCACAATGTCGAGAACCAACGACCAACAGCTCTCCAAAGAGGTCCACAAGGTCCACCGAGGTCCACGAGGTCCACCGAGGTCCACAAGGTCCAAAGAGGTCCACAAGGTCCACCGAGGTCCAAAGAGGTCCACAAGGTCCACCGAGGTCCACGAGGTCCACCGAGGTCCACAAGGTCCACCGAGGTCCAAAAGGTCCACCGAGGTCCACAAGGTCCACCGAGGTCCACGAGGTCCAAAAGGTCCACCGAGGTCCACAAGGTCCACCGAGGTCCACAAGGTCCACCGAGGTCCACGAGGTCCAAAGAGGTCCACAAGGTCCACCGAGGTCCAAAGAGGTCCACGAGGTCCAAAAGGTCCACCGAGGTCCACAAGGTCCACCGAGGTCCAAAGAGGTCCACGAGGTCCAAAGAGGTCCACGAGGTCCAAAAGGTCCACCGAGGTCCACGAGGTCCAAAGAGGTCCACGAGGTCCAAAAGGTCCACCGAGGTCCACAAGGTCCAAAGAGGTCCACGAGGTCCACCGAGGTCCACAAGGTCCACGAGGTCCAAAGAGGTCCACGAGGTCCACAAGGTCCACGAGGTCCACAAGGTCCACCGAGGTCCACAAGGTCCAAAGAGGTCCACGAGGTCCACAAGGTCCACGAGGTCCAAAGAGGTCCACGAGGTCCAAAAGGTCCACCGAGGTCCACAAGGTCCACCGAGGTCCCCGAGGTCCACCGAGGTCCACGAGGTCCACCGAGGTCCACGAGGTCCAAAGAGGTCCACGAGGTCCACCGAGGTCCAAAGAGGTCCACGAGGTCCACCGAGGTCCAAAAGGTCCACCGAGGTCCACAAGGTCCACCGAGGTCCACAAGGTCCAAAGAGGTCCACGAGGTCCACCGAGGTCCACCGAGGTCCACGAGGTCCAAAGAGGTCCACGAGGTCCACGAGGTCCACCGAGGTCCAAAGAGGTCCACGAGGTCCAAAGAGGTCCACGAGGTCCACGAGGTCCACGAGGTCCAAAGAGGTCCACCGAGGTCCAAAGAGGTCCACGAGGTCCAAAGAGGTCCACGAGGTCCACGAGGTCCAAAGAGGTCCACGAGGTCCACCGAGGTCCACGGGGTCCACGAGGTCCAAAGAGGTCCACGAGGTCCACCGAGGTCCAAAGAGGTCCAAAGAGGTCCAAAGAGGTCCACCGAGGTACAAAGAGGTCCAAGAGGTCCACGAGGTCCACCGAGGTCCAAAGAGGTCCACGAGGTCCACCGAGGTCCACGGGGTCCACGAGGTCCAAAGAGGTCCACGAGGTCCAAAGAGGTCCACGAGGTCCACCGAGGTACAAAGAGGTCCACGAGGTCCAAAGAGGTTCACGAAGTCCACCGAGGTCCAAAGAGGTACAAAGAGGTCCACGAGGTCCACCGAGGTCCAAAGAGGTCCACGAGGTCCACCGAGGTCCACCGAGGTCCACAGAGGTCCACGAGGTCCACCGAGGTCCAAAGAGGTCCACGAGGTCCAAAGAGGTCCACCGAGGTCCAAAGAGGTCCAAAGAGGTCCACCGAGGTCCACCGAGGTCCAAAGAGGTCCACCAGGTCCAAAGACTAGCCATAGAGGTCTAAGGACTAGCCATAGAGGTCTAAGGACTCGCCATAGAGGTCTAAGGACTAGCCATAGAGGTCTACGGACTAGCCATAGAGGTCTAAGGACTCGCCATAGAGGTCTACGGACTAGCCATAGAGGTCTACGGACTAGCCATAGATGTCTAAGGACTAGCCATAGAGGTCTATGGACTAGCCATAGATGTCTAAGGACTAGCCATAGAGGTCTAAGGACTAGCCATAGAGGTCTATGGACTAGCCATAGAGGTCTAAGGACTAGCCATAGATGTCTAAGGACTAGCCATAGAGGTCTACTCACTTGCTGCGTCTCTCCTCGTCCTTCAGGACTTCATAAATGGCCACCAGCTGAAACAACAAAAACTCTTCAGATCTGTTGGATCAACATCTGAGCAGTGATGATATGTGACAGCAGGAACTGTGTCGATGTAAGTTAGGAGAGTTATTGTGATAGTGGTGAGTGTCTGGTGTTGGACATGAAGACAACATGGTGAAGAAGAGGAAGACAACATGGTGAAGAAGAGGAAGACAACATGGTGAAGAAGAAGAAGAGGAAGACAACATGGTGAAGAAGAGGAAGACAACATGGTGAAGATGAAGAAGAAGAAGACAACATGGTGAAGAAGAAAGAACATGGTGAAGAAGAAGAAGACAACATGGTGAAGAAGAAGAAGACAACATGGTGAAGAAGAAGAAGAAGAAGACAACATGGTGAAGAAGAAGAAGAAGACAACATGGTGAAGAAGAAGAAGAAGACAACATGGTGAAGAAGAAGAAGAGGAAGACAACATGGTGAAGAAGAAGAAGACAACACGGTGAAGAAGAAGAAGAAGACAACACGGCGAAGAAGAAGAAGACAACATGGTGAAGAAGAAGACAACATGGTGAAGAAGAAGACAACATGGTGAAGAAGAAGACAACATGGTGAAGAAGAAGAAGACAACATGGTGAAGAAGAGGAAGACAACATGGTGAAGAAGAGGAAGACAACATGGTGAAGAAGATGAAGAAGACAACATGGTGAAGAAGAGGAAGACAACATGGTGAAGAAGAAGAACAACATGGTGAAGAAGAGGAAGACAACATGGTGAAGAAGAGGAAGACAACATGGTGAAGAAGAGGAAGACAACATGGTGAAGAAGAAGAAGACAACATGGTGAAGAAGAAGAAGACAACATGGTGAAGAAGAGGAAGACAACATGGTGAAGAAGAGGAAGACAACATGGTGAAGAAGAGGAAGACAACATGGTGAAGAAGAAGACAACATGGTGAAGAAGAAGAAGACAACATGGTGAAGAAGAAGAAGACAACATGGTGAAGAAGAGGAAGACAACATGGTGAAGAAGAAGACAACATGGTGAAGAAGAAGAAGAAGACAACATGGTGAAGAAGAGGAAGACAACATGGTGAAGAAGAAGAAGAAGAAGACAACATGGTGAAGAAGAACAAGAAGAAGACAACATGGTGAAGAAGAAGACAACATGGTGAAGAGGGAAGACAACATGGTGAAGAAGAAGAGAAGAAGAAGACAACATGGTGAAGAAGACAACATGGTGAAGAAGAAGACAACATGGTGAAGAAGAAGAAGAAGAAGACAACATGGTGAAGAAGAAGAAGACAACATGGTGAAGAAGAGGAAGACAACATGGTGAAGAAGAGGAAGACAACATGGTGAAGAAGAAGAAGAAGAAGAAGACAACATGGTGAAGAAGAAGAAGACAACATGGTGAAGAAGAGGAAGACAACATGGTGAAGAAGAAGAAGACAACATGGTGAAGAAGAGGAAGACAACATGGTGAAGAAGAAGAAGACAACATGGTGAAGAAGAGGAAGACAACATGGTGAAGAAGAGGAAGACAACATGGTGAAGAAGAGGAAGACAACATGGTGAAGAAGAAGAAGACAACATGGTGAAGAAGAAGAAGAAGACAACATGGTGAAGAAGAGGAAGACAACATGGTGAAGAAGAGGAAGACAACATGGTGAAGAAGAAGAAGACAACATGGTGAAGAAGAAGACAACATGGTGAAGAAGAAGACAACATGGTGAAGAGGAAGACAACATGGTGAAGAAGAAGAAGAAGAGGAAGACAACATGGTGAAGAAGAAGAAGACAACATGGTGAAGAAGAGGAAGACAACATGGTGAAGAAGAAGAAGACAACATGGTGAAGAAGAAGACAACATGGTGAAGAAGAAGAAGAGGAAGACAACATGGTGAAGAAGAGGAAGACAACATGGTGAAGAAGATGAAGAAGAAGACAACATGGTGAAGAAGAAGAAGAAGAAGACAACATGGTGAAGAAGAAGAAGACAACATGGTGAAGAAGAGGAAGACAACATGGTGAAGAAGAAGACAACATGGTGAAGAAGAGGAAGACAACATGGTGAAGAAGAAGAAGACAACATGGTGAAGAAGAGGAAGACAACATGGTGAAGAAGAGGAAGACAACATGGTGAAGAAGAAGACAACATGGTGAAGAAGAAGAGGAAGACAACATGGTGAAGAAGAGGAAGACAACATGGTGAAGAAGAAGAAGACAACATGGTGAAGAAGAAGAAGAAGACAACATGGTGAAGAAGAGGAAGACAACATGGTGAAGAAGAGGAAGACAACATGGTGAAGAAGATGAAGACAACATGGTGAAGAAGAAGAAGACAACATGGTGAAGAAGAGGAAGACAACATGGTGAAGAAGAAGAGGAAGACAACATGGTGAAGAAGAAGAAGACCTTGGTGAAGACAACATGGTGAAGAGGAAGACAACATGGTGAAGAAGAAGAAGACAACATGGTGAAGAAGAGGAAGACAACATGGTGAAGAAGATGAAGAAGAAGACAACATGGTGAAGAAGAAGACAACATGAACATGGTGAAGAAGAAGAAGACAACATGGTGAAGAAGAAGAAGACAACATGGTGAAGAAGATGAAGACAACATGGTGAAGAAGAAGAAGACAACATGGTGAAGAAGAAGAAGACAACATGGTGAAGAAGAAGAAGACAACATGGTGAAGAAGAGGAAGACAACATGGTGAAGAAGAAGAAGACAACATGGTGAAGAAGAAGAGGAAGACAACATGGTGAAGAAGAAGAAGACAACATGGTGAAGAAGAAGACAACATGGTGAAGAAGAGGAAGACAACATGGTGAAGAAGAGGAAGACAACATGGTGAAGAAGAAGAAGACAACATGGTGAAGAAGAGGAAGACAACATGGTGAAGAAGAAGAAGACAACATGGTGAAGAAGAAGAAGAAGAAGACAACATGGTGAAGAAGAAGAAGAAGAAGACAACATGGTGAAGAAGAAGAAGACAACATGGTGAAGAAGAAGACAACATGGTGAAGAAGAAGAAGACAACATGGTGAAGAAGAAGAAGAAGACAACACGGTGAAGAAGAAGAAGAAGACAACACGGCGAAGAAGAAGAAGACAACATGGTGAAGAAGAAGAAGAAGAGGAAGACAACATGGTGAAGAAGAGGAAGACAACATGGTGAAGAAGAAGAAGACAACATGGTGAAGAAGAAGAAGACAACATGGTGAAGAAGAAGAAGACAACATGGTGAAGAAGAAGAAGACAACATGGTGAAGAAGAAGACAACATGGTGAAGAAGAGGAAGACAACATGATGAAGAAGAGGAAGACAACATGGTGAAGTGAAGAAGATAACATGGTGAAGAAGAGGAAGACAACATGGTGAAGAAGATGAAGACAACATGGTGAAGAAGAAGAAGACAACATGGTGAAGAAGAGGAAGACAACATGGTGAAGAAGATGAAGACAACATGGTGAAGAAGAGAAGACAACATGGTGAAGAAGAAGACAACATGGTGAAGAAGAGGAGACAACATGGTGAAGAAGAAGAAGACAACATGGTGAAGAAGAAGAGAGGAACAGACAACATGGTGAAGAAGACAGAAGACAGAGACAGACAGACAGGCAGACAGACAGAGAGACAGACAGACAGAGAGGCAGACAGACAGACAGACAGACAGACAGAGAGACAGACAGACAGAGAGGCAGACAGACAGAGAGACAGACAGAGAGACAGACAGACAGAGGCAGAGACAGAGGCAGACAGAGAGAGGCAGACAGGCAGATAGAGAGACAGACAGGCAGACAGAGAGACAGACAGGCAGACAGACAGACAGACAGACAGGCAGACAGAGAGACAGACAGGCAGACAGACAGAGAGGCAGACAGACAGAGAGACAGACAGACAGAGAGGCAGACAGACAGAGAGACAGACAGACAGGCAGACAGACAGACAGACAGGCAGACAGACAGACAGGCAGACAGACAGAGAGACAGATAGACAGGCAGGCAGACAGGCAGGCAGACAGAGAGGCAGACAGACAGAGAGGCAGACAGGCAGACAGGCAGACAGACAGGCAGACAGAGAGACAGACAGAGAGACAGATAGACAGACAGGCAGACAGAGACAGACAGACAGACAGACAGACAGGCGGGCAGACAGACGGGGACAGAGAGACGGGCAGCAGACAGGCAGACAGACGGGCAGAGAGACAGAGAGACAGAGGCAGACAGACAGAGAGGGCAGACAGACAGAGACAGACAGACAGGCAGACAGGCAGACAGAGAGACAGACAGACAGACAGGCAGACAGACAGAGAGACAGACAGACAGACAGGCAGACAGACAGGCAGACAGACAGAGAGACAGACAGGCAGACAGAGAGACAGACAGACAGGCAGACAGGCAGACAAAGAGACAGACAGACAGACAGACAGACAGGCAGACAGAGAGACAGACAGAGAGACATACAGACAGAGACAGAGAGACATACAGACAGACAGACAGACAGACAGACAGAAGACAGACAGGCAGACAGACAGGCAGACAGACAGAGAGACAGACAGGCAGACAGAGAGAGAGAGACAGGCAGACAGGCAGACAGTTTTACATGCTGTCAACAAAAAACCCACCAATCCCTCAGATGTGAAATATCTTTACCCAGTGGAATCATGTCAGTCACCTTGTGTCCCCTCAGTCACCTTGTGGACCCTCAGTCACCTTGTGTCCCCTCAGTCACCTTGTGTCCGCTCAGTCACCTTGTGTCCCCTCAGTCACCTTGTGTCCCCTCAGTCACCTTGTGTCCCCTCAGTCACCTTGTGTCCCCTCAGTCACCTTGTGTCCCCTCAGTCACCTTGTGTCCCTCAGTCACCTTGTGTCCCTCAGTCACCTTGTGTCCCTCAGTCACCCTGTCCCCTCAGTCACCTTGTGTCCCTCAGTCACCTTGTGTCCCCTCAGTCACCTTGTGTCCCCTCAGTCACCTTGTGTCCCCTCAGTCACCTTGTGTCCCCTCAGTCACCTTGTGGACCCTCAGTCACCCTGTGTCCCCTCAGTCACCCTGTGTCCCCTCAGTCACCTTGTGTCCCCTCAGTCACCTTGTGGACCCTCAGTCACCTTGTGGACCCTCAGTCACCTTGTGTCCCCTCAGTCACCTTGTGGACCCTCAGTCACCCTGTGTCCCTCAGTCACCTTGTGTCCCCTCAGTCCCCTAGTGACGTCTCAGTCACCTGTGTCCCCTCAGTCACCTTGTGGACCCTCAGTCACCTTGTGTCCCTCAGTCACCTTGTGTCCCCTCAGTCACCTTGTGTCCCTCAGTCACCCTGTGGACCCTCAGTCACCTTGTGTCCCCTCAGTCACCTTGTGTCCCCTCAGTCACCTTGTGTCCCCTCAGTCACCTTGTGTGTCCCCTCAGTCACCTTGTGTCCTCAGTCACCTTGTGGACCCTCAGTCACCTTGTGTCCCCTCAGTCACCTTGTGTCCCTCAGTCACCTTGTGGACCCTCAGTCACCTTGTGTCCCTCAGTCACCTTGTGGACCTCAGTCACCTTGTGTCCCCTCAGTCACCTGTGGACCCTCAGTCACCTTGTGGACCCTCAGTCACCTTGTCCCTCAGTCACCTTGTGGACCCTCAGTCACCTTGTGTCCCTCAGTCACCTTGTGTGGACCCTCAGTCACCTTGTGTCCCCTCAGTCACCTTGTGTCCCTCAGTCACCTTGTGGACCCTCAGTCACCTTGTGTCCCTCAGTCACCTGTGTCCCTCAGTCACCTGGTGTGTCCCTCAGTCACCGTGTCCCTCAGTCTTGTCCCCTCAGTCACCTTGTGTCCCTCAGTCACCTTGGACCCTCAGTCACCTTGTGTCCTCAGTCACCTTGTGTCCCTCAGTCACCTTGTGTCCCTCAGTCACCTTGTGACCCTCAGTCACCTTGTGTCCCTCAGTCACCTTGTGGGACCCTCAGTCACCTTGTGTCCCTCAGTCACCGTGTGTCCTCAGTCACCTTGTGTCCCTCAGTCACCTTGTGGACCCTCAGTCACCTTGTGTCCCTCAGTCACCCTGTGTCCCCTCAGTCACCTTGTGGACCCTCAGTCACCTTGTGTCCCCTCAGTCACCTTGTGTCCCCTCAGTCACCTTGTGTCCCTCAGTCACCCTGTGTCCCCTCAGTCACCTTGTGGACTCTCAGTCACCCTGTGTCCCTCCAGCCACCCTGCGTCCTCTCAGTCACCTTGTGTCCGCTCAGTCACCTTGTGTCCCTCAGTCACCTTGTGTCCCCTCAGTCACCTTGTGTCCCCTCAGTCACCTTGTGTCCCCTCAGTCACCTTGTGTCCGCTCAGTCACCTTGTGTCCCTCAGTCACCTTGTGGACCTCAGTCACCTGTCCCCTCAGTCACCTTGTGGACCCTCAGTCACCTTGTGTCCCCTCAGTCACCCTGTGTCCCCTGAGTCACCCTGTGGACCCTCAGTCACCCTGTGTCCCTCAGTCACCTTGTGTCCCCTCAGTCACCTTGTCCCCTCAGTCACCTTGTGTCCCTCAGTCACCCTGTGTCCCCTCAGTCACCTTGTGTCCCCTCAGTCACCTTGTGTCCCCTCAGTCACCCTGTGTCCCCTCAGTCACCTTGTGTCCCCTCAGTCACCTGTGCCCTCAGTCACCCTGTGTCTCCTCAGTCACCTTGTGGACCCTCAGTCACCTTGTGGACCCTCAGACACCTTGTGTCCCCTCAGTCACCTTGTGGACCCTCAGTCACCTTGTGTCCCTCAGTCACCCTGTGTCCCTCAGTCACCCTGTGTCCCCTCAGTCACCTTGTCCCTCAGTCACCTTGTGTCCCCTCAGTCACCTTGTGTCCCTCAGTCACCTTGTGTCCCTCAGTCACCCTGTGTCCCCTCAGTCACCTTGACCTCAGTCACCCTGTGTCCCTCAGTCACCTTGTGTCCCTCAGTCACCTTGTGTCCCTCAGTCACCTTGTGTCCCCTCAGTCACCTTGTGTCCTCAGTCCCCTCAGTCACCTTGTGTCCCCTCAGTCACCCTGTGTCCCCTCAGTCACCCTGTGGACCCTCAGTCACCTTGTGGACCCTCAGTCACCTTGTGTCCCCTCAGTCACCTTGTGTCCCTCAGTCACCTTGTGTCCCTCAGTCACCTTGTGTCCCCTCAGTCACCTTGTGTCCCCTCAGTCACCTTGTGTCCCCTCAGTCACCTTGTGGACCCTCAGTCACCTTGTGTCCCCTCAGTCACCTTGTGTCCCCTCAGTCACCTTGTGGACCCTCAGTCACCTTGTGTCCCTCAGTCACCCTGTGTCCCCTCAGTCACCTTGTGTCCCCTCAGTCACCTTGTGTCCCCTCAGTCACCTTGTGTCCCCTCAGTCACCTTGTGGACCCTCAGTCACCTTGTGTCCCCTCAGTCACCTGTGTCCCCTCAGTCACCTTGTCCCTCAGTCACCTTCTGTCGCCTCAGTCACCTTGTGTCCCTCAGTCACCCTGTGTCCCTCAGTCACCTTGTGCTCCCTCAGTCACCTTGTGTCCCTCAGTCACCTTGTGTCCCCTCAGTCACCTTGTGGACCCTCAGTCACCTTGTGGACCCTCAGTCACCTTGTGTCCCCTCAGTCACCTTGTGTCCCCTCAGTCACCTTATGTCCACTCAGTCAACTTGTGTCCGCTCAGTCACCTTGTGTCCCTCAGTCACCTTGTGGACCCTCAGTCACCTTGTGTACCCTCAGTCACCTTGTGGACCCCTCAGTCACCTTGTGTCCCTCAGTCACCCTGTGTCCCTCAGTCACCTTGTGTCCCCTCAGTCACCTTGTGTCCCTCAGTCACCTTGTGTCCCTCAGTCACCTTGTGTCCCCTCAGTCACCTTGTGTCCCTCAGTCACCTTGTCCCTCAGTCACCTTGTGTCCCCTCAGTCACCTTGTGTCCCTCAGTCACCCTTGTGTCCCTCAGTCACCTTGTGTCCCCTCAGTCACCTTGTGTCCCTCAGTCACCCTTGTGTCCCCTCAGTCACCCTGTGTCCCTCAGTCACCTTGTGGACCTCAGTCACCCTGTGTCCCTCAGTCACCTTGTGTCCCCTCAGTCACCTTGTGTCCCCTCAGTCACCCTGTGGACCCTCAGTCACCCTGTGTCCCCTCAGTCACCTTGTGTCCGCTCAGTCACCTTGTGTCCCCTCAGTCACCTTGTGTCCCCTCAGTCACCTTGTGTCCCCTCAGTCACCTTGTGTCCCTCAGTCACCTTGTGTCCCTCAGTCACCTTGTGTCCCCTCAGTCACCTTGTGTCCCTCAGTCACCTTGTGTCCCTCAGTCACCTTGTCCCTCAGTCACCTTGTGTCCCTCAGTCACCTTGTGTCCTCAGTCACCTTGTGTCCCTCAGTCACCTTGTGTCCTCAGTCACCTTGTGTCCCTCAGTCACCTTGTGTCCCTCAGTCACCTTGTCCCTCAGTCACCTTGTGTCCTCAGTCACCTTGTGTCCCCTCAGTCACCTTGTGACCCTCAGTCACCTTGTGTCCCCTCAGTCACCTTGTGTCCCTCAGTCACCTTGTGTCCCTCAGTCACCTTGTGTCCCTCTCAGTCACCTTGTGTCCCCTCAGTCACCTTGTGTCCCCTCAGTCACCTTGTGTCCCCTCAGTCACCTTGTGTCCCTCAGTCTTGTGTCCCCTCAGTCCCTCAGTCACCTTGTGGACCCTCAGTCACCTTGTGTCCCCTCAGTCACCCTGTGTCCCCTCAGTCACCTTGTGTCCCTCAGTCACCTTGTGTCCCCTCAGTCACCCTGTGTCCCTCAGTCACCTTGTGTCCCCTCAGTCACCTTGTGTCCCCTCAGTCACCTTGTGTCCCTCAGTCACCTTGTGGACCCTCAGTCACCCTGTGTCCCTCAGTCACCTTGTGTCCCTCAGTCACCCTGTGTCCCCTCAGTCACCTTGTGTCCCTCAGTCACCTTGTCCCTCAGTCACCTTGTGTCCCTCAGTCACCCTGTGTCCCTCAGTCACCTTGTGTCCCTCAGTCACCTTGTGTCCCTCAGTCACCCTGTGTCCCCTCAGTCACCCTGTGTCCCCTCAGTCACCCTGTGTCCGCTCAGTCACCTTGTGTCCCCTCAGTCACCCTGTGTCCCCTCAGTCACCTTGTGTCCCTCAGTCACCTTGTGTCCCCTCAGTCACCTTGTGTCCCTCAGTCACCTTGTGTCCCTCAGTCACCTTGTGTCCCCTCAGTCACTGTGTGTGCCCTCAGTCACCTTGTGTCCCCTCAGTCACCTTGTGTCCCTCAGTCACCTTGTGTCCCTCAGTCACCTTGTGTCCCCTCAGTCACCTTGTCCCCTCAGTCACCTGTGGTCCCCTCAGTCACCCTGTGTCCCTCAGTCACCTTGTGTCCCCTCAGTCACCTTGTGTCCCTCAGTCACCTTGTGTCCCTCAGTCACCTTGTGTCCCTCAGTCACCTTGTCCCTCAGTCACCTTGTGTCCCTCAGTCACCTTGTGTCCCTCAGTCACCTTGTGTCCCTCAGTCACCTTGTGTCCCTCAGTCACCTTGTGTCCCTCAGTCACCTTGTGTCCCTCAGTCACCTTGTGTCCCTCAGTCACCTTGTGTCCCCTCAGTCACCTTGTGTCCCTCAGTCACCTTGTGTCCCCTCAGTCACCTTGTGGACCCTCAGTCACCTTGTGTCCCTCAGTCTGTGTCCCTCAGTCACCTTGTGGACCCTCAGTCACCTTGTCCCCTCAGTCACCTTGTGTCCCTCAGTCACCTTGTGTCCCTCAGTCACCTTGTGTCCCCTCAGTCACCTTGTGTCCCCTCAGTCACCTTGTGTCCCTCAGTCACCTTGTGTCCCCTCAGTCACCTTGTGTCCCTCAGTCACCCTGTGTCCCTCAGTCACCTTGTGTCCCTCAGTCACCTTGTGTCCCTCAGTCACCTTGTGTCCCTCAGTCACCTTGTGTCCCCTCAGTCACCTTGTGTCCCTCAGTCACCTTGTACCCTCAGTCACCTTGTGTCCCTCAGTCACCTTGTGGACCCTCAGTCACCTTGTGTCCCTCAGTCACCTTGTGTCCCTCAGTCACCTTGTGTCCCTCAGTCACCTTGTGTCCCTCAGTCACCCTGTGGACCCTCAGTCACCCTGTGTCCCTCAGTCACCTTGTCCCTCAGTCACCTTGTGTCCCCTCAGTCACCTTGTGTCCCTCAGTCACCTTGTGTCCCTCAGTCACCCTGTGTCCCCACAGTCACCTTGTGGACCGTCAGTCACCTAGTGACGCCTCAGTCACCCTGTGACCCCTCAGTCAGCTTGTGTCCCTCAGTCACCTTGTGGACCTCAGTCACCTTGTGTCCCTCAGTCACCTTGTGTCCCTCAGTCACCTTGTGTCCCTCAGTCACCTTGTGTCCCTCAGTCACCTTGTGGACCTCAGTCACCTTGTGTCCCTCAGTCACCCTGTGTCCCTCAGTCACCTTGTGTCCCTCAGTCACCTTGTGTCCCTCAGTCACCTTGTGGACCCTCAGTCACCTTGTGTCCCTCAGTCACCTGTGTCCCTCAGTCACCTTGTGTCCCTCAGTCACCTTGTGTCCCTCAGTCACCTTGTGTCCCTCAGTCACCTTGTCCCTCAGTCACCTTGTGTCCCTCAGTCACCTTGTGTCCCTCAGTCACCTTGTGTCCCTCAGTCACCCTGTGTCCCTCAGTCACCTTGTGGACCTCAGTCACCTTGTGTCCCCTCAGTCACCTTGTGTCCCTCAGTCACCCTGTGTCCCCTCAGTCACCTTGTGTCCCTCAGTCACCTTGTGTCCCCTCAGTCACCTTGTGTCCCTCAGTCACCTTGTCCCCTCAGTCACCTTGTCCCCTCAGTCACCTTGTGGACCCTCAGTCACCTTGTGGACCCTCAGTCACCTTATGTCCCCTCAGTCACCTTGTGTCCGCTCAGTCACCTTGTGTCCCCTCAGTCACCTTGTGTCCCCTCAGTCACCTTGTGTCCCCTCAGTCACCCTGTGTCCCCTCAGTCACCTTGTGTCCCCTCAGTCACCTTGTGTCCCTCAGTCACCTTGTGTCCCGCCAGTCACCTTGTGTCCCCTCAGTGACCTTGTGTCCCTCAGTCACCCTGTGTCCCCTCAGTCACCTTGTGTCCCTCAGTCACCTTGTCCCTCAGTCACCCCTGTGTCCCTCAGTCACCTTGTGTCCCTCAGTCACCTTGTCCTCAGTCACCTCAGTCACCTTGTGTCCCTCAGTCACCTTGTGTCCCCTCAGTCACCTTGTGTCCCCTCAGTCACCTTGTGTCCCTCAGTCACCTGTGTCCCTCAGTCACCTTGTGTCCCCTCAGTCACCCTGTGTCCCTCAGTCACCTTGTCCCCTCAGTCACCTTGTGTCCCTCAGTCACCTTGTGTCCCCTCAGTCACCTTGTGTCCCTCAGTCACCTTGTGTCCCCTCAGTCATCCTGTGTCCCTCAGTCACCTTGTGTCCCTCAGTCACCCTGTGTCCCTCAGTCACCTTGTGTCCCTCAGTCACCTTGTGTCCCTCAGTCACCTTGTGTCCCTCAGTCACCCTGTGTCCCTCAGTCACCCTGTGTCCCTCAGTCACCTTGTGGACCCTCAGTCACCTTGTGTCCCTCAGTCACCTTGTGTCCCTCAGTCACCTTGTGTCCCTCAGTCACCTTGTGTCCCCTCAGTCACCTTGTGTCCCCTCAGTCACCTTGTGTCCTCAGTCACCTGTCCCTTGTGTCCCTCAGTCACCTTGTGTCCCCTCAGTCACCTGTGTCCCTCAGTCACCTTGTGGACCTCAGTCACCTTGTGTCCCTCAGTCACCTTGTCCCTCAGTCACCTTGTGTCCCTCAGTCACCTTGTGTCCCCTCAGTCACCTTGTGTCCCTCAGTCACCTTGTGTCCTCAGTCACCTTGTGTCCCTCAGTCACCTTGTGTCCCTCAGTCACCTTGTGGACTCAGTCACCTGTGTCCCCTCAGTCACCCTGTGTCCCCTCAGTCACCCTGTGTCCCCTCAGTCACCCTGTGTCCCTCAGTCACCTTGTCCCCTCAGTCACCTTGTGTCCCTCAGTCACCTTGTGTCCCCTCAGTCACCTTGTCCCTCAGTCACCTTGTGTCCCTCAGTCACCCTGTGTCCCTCAGTCACCTTGTGTCCCCTCAGTCACCCTTGTGTCCCTCAGTCACCTTGTGTCCCCTCAGTCACCCTGTGTCCCTCAGTCACCCTGTGTCCCTCAGTCACCTTGTGGACCCTCAGTCACCTTGTGTCCCCTCAGTCACCTTGTGTCCCCTCAGTCACCCTGTGTCCCCTCAGTCACCTTGTGTCCCCTCAGTCACCTTGTGGACCCTCAGTCACCCTGTGTCCCCTCAGTCACCTTGTGTCCCTCAGTCACCTTGTGTCCCCTCAGTCACCTTGTGCCCCTCAGTCACCTTGTGTCCCTCAGTCACCCTGTGTCCCCTCAGTCACCTTGTGGACCCTCAGTCACCTTGTGGACCCTCAGTCACCTTGTGTCCCCTCAGTCACCTTGTGGACCCTCAGTCACCCTGTGTCCCCTCAGTCACCCTGTGTCCCCTCAGTCACCTTGTGTCCCTCAGTCACCTTGTGTCCCTCAGTCACCTTGTGTCCCTCAGTCACCTTGTGTCCCTCAGTCACCCTGTGTCCCTCAGTCACCTTGTGTCCCCTCAGTCACCTTGTGTCCCTCAGTCACCTTGTGTCCCTCAGTCACCTTGTGTCCCCTCAGTCACCTTGTGTCCCCTCAGTCACCTTGTGTCCCCTCAGTCACCTTGTGTCCCCTCAGTCACCTTGTGTCCCTCAGTCACCTTAGACCCTCAGTCACCTTGTGTCCCCTCAGTCACCTTGTGTCCCCTCAGTCACCTTGTGGACCCTCAGTCACCTTGTGTCCCTCAGTCACCTTGTGTCCCCTCAGTCACCTTGTGTCCCCTCAGTCACCTTGTGTCCCTCAGTCACCTTGTGGACCCTCAGTCACCCTGTGTCCCTCAGTCACCTTGTGTCCCTCAGTCACCTTGTGTCCCTCAGTCACCTTGTGGACCTCAGTCACCTTGTGTCCCTCAGTCACCTTGTCCTCAGTCACCCTGGACCCTCAGTCACCTTGTGTCCCTCAGTCACCCTGTGTCCCCTCAGTCACCCTGTGTCCCCTCAGTCACCTTGTGTCCCCTCAGTCACCCTGTGTCCCCTCAGTCACCTTGTGTCCCCTCAGTCACCTTGTGTCCCCTCAGTCACCCTGTGTCCCCTCAGTCACCTTGTGTCCCCTCAGTCACCCTGTGTCCCCTCAGTCACCTTGTGTCCCCTCAGTCACCTTGTGTCCCCTCAGTCACCTTGTGGACCCTCAGTCACCTTGTGGACCCTCAGTCACCTTGTGTCCCTCAGTCACCTTGTGTCCCCTCAGTCACCTTGAGTCGCCTCAGTCACCTTGTGTCCGCTCAGTCACCGTGTGTCCTCTCAGTCACCTTGTGTCCCTCAGTCACCTGTGTCCCTCAGTCACCTTGTGTCCCCTCAGTCACCTTGTGTCCCTCAGTCACCCTGTGTCCCTCAGTCACCTTGTCCCCTCAGTCACCTGTGTCCCTCAGTCACCTTGTGTCCCTCAGTCACCTTGTGTCCCTCAGTCACCTGTGTCCCTCAGTCACCTTGTGTCCCTCAGTCACCTTGTGTCCCTCAGTCACCTTGTGTCCCTCAGTCACCTTGTGTCCCTCAGTCACCTTGTGTCCCCTCAGTCACCTTGTGTACCCTCAGTCACCTTGTGTCCCTCAGTCACCTTGTGTCCCCTCAGTCACCCTGTGTCCCCTCAGTCACCTTGTGGACCCTCAGTCACCTTGTGTCCCCTCAGTCACCTTGTGTCCCCTCAGTCACCTTGTGTCCCCTCAGTCACCCTGTGTCCCCTCAGTCATCCTGTGTCCGCTCAGTCACCTTGTGTCCCCTCAGTCACCCTGTGTCCCCTCAGTCACCTTGTGTCCCCTCAGTCACCCTGTGTCCCCTCAGTCACCTTGTGTCCCCTCAGTCACCCTGTGTCCCCTCAGTCACCTTGTGTCCCTCAGTCACCTTGTGTCCCTCAGTCACCCTGTCCCTCAGTCACCTGTGTCCCTCAGTCACCTTGTGTCCCTCAGTCACCTTGTGTCCCTCAGTCACCTTGTGTCCCTCAGTCACCTTGTGTCCCTCAGTCACCTTGTGTCCCTCAGTCACCTTGTGTCCCTCAGTCACCCTGTCCTCCTCAGTCACCCCTGTCCTCAGTCACCTTGTGGACCCTCAGTCACCCTGTGTCCCCTCAGTCACCTTGTGGACCCTCAGTCACCTTGTGTCCCTCAGTCACCTTGTGTCCCCTCAGTCACCTTGTGTCCCCTCAGTCACCCTGTCCCTCAGTCACCCAGTCTGTCCCTCAGTCACCTTGTGTCCCTCAGTCACCTTGTGTCCCCTCAGTCACCTTGTGTCCCCTCAGTCACCCTGTCCTCAGTCCCTGTGTCCCTCAGTCACCCTGTGTCCCTCAGTCACCCTGTCCCTCAGTCACCTTGTGTCCCTCAGTCACCTTGTCCCTCAGTCACCTTGTGGACTCAGTCACCTTGTGTCCCCTCAGTCACCCCAGGTCCTCAGTCACCTTGTGTCCCTCAGTCACCTTGTGTCCCTCAGTCACCTTGTGTCCCCTCAGTCACCTTGTGTCCCCTCAGTCACCTTGTGTCCCCTCAGTCACCTTGTGTCCCCTCAGTCACCTTGTGGACCCTCAGTCACCCTGTGTCCCCTCAGTCACCCTGTGTCCCCTCAGTCACCTTGTGTCCCCTCAGTCACCTTGTGTCCCCTCAGTCACCTTGTGTCCCCTCAGTCACCCTGTGGACCCTCAGTCACCTTGTGTCCCCTCAGTCACCTTGTGTCCCCTCAGTCACCCTGTGTCCCCTCAGTCACCCTGTGTCCCCTCAGTCACCTTGTGTCCCCTCAGTCACCTTGTGTCCCTCAGTCACGCTGTGTCGCCTCAGTCACCTTGTGTGCGCACAGTCACCTTGTGGACCCTCAGTCACCTTGCAGGTCCTCAGTCACCCTGTGTCCTCAGTCTATTGTCCCTCAGTCACCTTGTGTCCCTCAGTCACCTTGTGTCCCCTCAGTCACCTTGTGTCCCCTCAGTCACCTTGTGTCCCTCAGTCACCTTGTGTCCCCTCAGTCACCTTGTGTCCCCTCAGTCACCTTGTGTCCCCTCAGTCACCCTGTGTCCCCTCAGTCACCCTGTGTCCCCTCAGTCACCTTGTGTCCCCTCAGTCACCTTGTGTCCCCTCAGTCACCCTGTGTCCCCTCAGTCACCTTGTGTCCCCTCAGTCACCTTGTGTCCCTCAGTCACCCTGTGGACCCTCAGTCACCCTGTGTCCCTCAGTCACCTTGTGTCCCCTCAGTCACCCTGTGTCCCCTCAGTCACCTTGTGTCCCCTCAGTCACCTTGTGTCCCCTCAGTCACCTTGTGTCCCCTCAGTCACCTTGTGGACCCTCAGTGCCTTGTCCTCAGTCACCTTGTGTCCTCAGTCCTGTCCCTCAGTCACCTTGTGTCCCCTCAGTCACCTTGTGTCCCCTCAGTCACCTTGTGTCCCCTCAGTCACCTTGTGTCCCTCAGTCACCTTGTGTCCCCTCAGTCACCTTGTGTCCCCTCAGTCACCTTGTCCCCTCAGTCACTTAGTCTGTGTCCCTCAGTCACCCTGTGTCCCTCAGTCACCCTGTGTCCCTCAGTCACCTTGTGTCCCCTCAGTCACCCTGTGTCCCTCAGTCACCTTTGTGTCCCTCAGTCACCTTGTGTCCCTCAGTCACCCTGTGTCCCCCAGTCAGTCCCCCTGTGTCCCTCAGTCACCCTGTGTCCCCTCAGTCACCTTGTGTCCCCTCAGTCACCTTGTGTCCCCTCAGTCACCTTGTGTCCCCTCAGTCACCCTGTGTCCCCTCAGTCACCTTGTGTCCCCTCAGTCACCCTGTGTCCCCTCAGTCACCCTGTGTCCCCTCAGTCACCTTGTGTCCCCTCAGTCACCCTGTGTCCCCTCAGTCACCTTGTGTCCCTCAGTCACCCTGTGTCCCTCAGTCACCTTGTGTCCCTCAGTCACCTTGTGTCCCTCAGTCACCTTGTGTCCTCAGTCACCTTGTGTCCCTCAGTCACCCTGTGTCCCTCAGTCACCCTGTGTCCTCAGTCACCTTGTGTCCCCTCAGTCACCTTGTGTCCCTCAGTCACCTTGTGTCCCTCAGTCACCTTGTGTCCCTCAGTCACCTTGTGTCCCTCAGTCACCTTGTGTCCCTCAGTCACCTTGTGTCCCTCAGTCACCTTGTGTCCCTCAGTCACCTTGTGTCCCTCAGTCACCCTGTGTCCCTCAGTCACCTTGTGTCCCTCAGTCACCTTGTGTCCCCTCAGTCACCCTGTGTCCCTCAGTCACCTTGTGTCCCCTCAGTCACCTTGTGTCCCTCAGTCACCTTGTCCCTCAGTCACCTTGTGTCCCTCAGTCACCTTGTGTCCCTCAGTCACCTTGTGTCCCCTCAGTCACCTTGTGTCCCTCAGTCACCTTGTGTCCCTCAGTCACCTTGTGTCCCTCAGTCACCTTGTGTCCCTCAGTCACCTTGTGTCCCTCAGTCACCTTGTGTCCCTCAGTCACCTTGTGTCCCTCAGTCACCTTGTGTCCCTCAGTCACCTTGTGTCCCCCCTCAGTCACCCTGTGTCCCCTCAGTCACCTTGTGTCCCCTCAGTCACCTTGTGGACCCTCAGTCACCTTGTGTCCCCTCAGTCACCTTGTGTCCCCTCAGTCACCTTGTGGACCCTCAGTCACCTTGTGGACCCTCAGTCACCTTGTGTCCCCTCAGTCACCTTGTGTCCCCTCAGTCACCTTGTGTCCCCTCAGTCACCTTGTGTCCCCTCAGTCACCTTGTGTCCCTCAGTCACCCTGTGTCCCTCAGTCACCTTGTGTCCCTCAGTCACCTTGTGTCCCTCAGTCACCTTGTGTCCCTCAGTCACCTTGTGTCCCTCAGTCACCCTGTGTCCCTCAGTCACCTTGTGTCCCTCAGTCACCTTGTGTCCCTCAGTCACCTTGTGTCCCTCAGTCACCTTGTGTCCCTCAGTCACCTTGTGTCCCCTCAGTCACCTTGTGTCCCTCAGTCACCTTGTGTCCCTCAGTCACCTTG
>NW_026613261.1:2288487-2300621 GCF_029220125.1 Pseudoliparis swirei | reverse complement strand
AGGGTGGGCAGACACCTCAAATCCTCACCTGAACACGGTCCCCAGGGTTGCGTCCTCAGCCCCTACTGTGCTCCTGTACACACATGACTGTGTGGCCAGGTTCAGCTCAACACCATCATCAAGTTTGCGGATGACTGCAGTGGTGGTGGGCCTGATCTCGACAACGTGAGAAGGCATACCTGGAGGAAGTTGCTGATCTGTCACTCTGGTGCCAGGACAACAGCCTCATCATGAATGTCACCGACTAAGGAGCTGATTGTGGACTTTGGGTACAACAACAGAGGACGTGCTCACCGCAGGATTAGCAGGACTACTGTGGAGAGGTGGCGGGTCTCATACCTGAGGTCCACATCACCGAGGATCTGACATGGTCAGCAAGCACAGACACTCTGGTGAGAAAGGTGAGCTGGCGCCTCTACCACCTCCGAAGCTGGCTGAGGAAATTTAAAGTTTCCCAGAGGATCCTTCAGTCCTTCTACTCTGGAGCGCAAGGCGTCTGACAGGAAGCATCACAGCCTGGTTTGGCAGCTTCTCCGCTCAGGACAGGAAGGCTCTGCAGAGTAGTGCGTTGGCTGGCGCACTATTGGAACTACCTCCCACCTGCAGGACTTGTACAGGAGGTGCAGAGCCCAGGCGGCGGATCATGAGAGGATCCTCTGCCTGGCAACAGACTGTTTCAGCTGCTGCGATCGGGCAGGCGCCTCCGTGGTCACGCTGCAGAACAGAGACTGAGACAGTTTCTCCTCCAGGCCATCAGGATTGTGAACTCCGACCTCTGGGACCCCATAGACCCACACAAGCACCCTCTTGGGCACACACACACACACACACACACTTACCTTAAGTATTGTTGTTTTATTGTAAATAGTGTGTACTTGTTGTATACTGATCCTGTGACATTGCCACTTTCTTTTCACTGCACACCCTGTGTGTTGTGTATATGACAAATAAAACATCTTGAATCTTGCCTTGAACCCTTGAGGTACCATCTTCAACAAACTGGACCTAAGGAATGCATACCATTTTTAGTGCGAATTAAATGAGGAGGCAGTGGAAGACTGCCTTCAATACCTGGGCCGCCCAGATACCTGGTAATGCCTTCCGGACCTTAAAATGCACCTGCAGTTTTTCAAGCACTGGTTAATGACGTTTGAAGATTTTTGAACCGCTTTGTCTTTGTGTATCTTGATGACGTTTTTGATTTTCCAGTTAGCTTAGAACATCAACATCATATGTCGCTTAGGTACTACAGAGACTGTTGGAGGAAGTAAGTTGTTCGTGAAGGCAGAGAAATGCAAGTTTCATGTCAACTCTGTTGGATTCCTCGGCTACATCGCCATGGTGGGCAGGTGAGACCGGCAGAGAAGACCAAGCGGTGGCAGAGTGGCGAATTCTCCTCCAGGAAGATGTTACCGCGGTTTCTTGGGTTTGCCAGCTTTTACCGGCGGTTTATCCGGGATTACAGTGGGATTGCGGCCCCCTTGACCAAGACTCACCTCTCCCTGCTGTTCCGCTCGGATTGGTGCTGAAGCGACTCAAGCTTTGCCTTATTGAGACCGCTTCACTTCTGCAATTCTGGTGCAACCCGACTCTACGCTGCAGTTTGTCGTTGAGGTTGATCTGCGTCGGACATTGGGGTGGGGCTGTTCTCTCCCAACACTCCGGACCTGGCCAGAAATTGCCATATGCTTTATTTTTCCTAAACTTTGTCTCAGCAGAGACGCAACTGATGTGGGTAACCACATGAGCTATTGGCGGTGAAGTTGGCTCTGGAGGTGGAGACACTGGCTGGAGGATGGGAGACCCCCTTTCATCGTGTGGACAGACCACAAGAATCTGGCCTACATCCAGTCAACTAGGCAGGCTGGGTCGCCAGGCCGGTGGGCATTATTTTTTAGCGGCTTCAACTTTACCATCACTTACCGCCCTGGTTCAAAGAACATCAAGCCCGATACCCTGTCTCCTTGGTTTGCCTTTGAGGAGACCCAGTGGGCTGACACCATTCTGCCTGCATCATTGGTTGTGGGGCTCTAACCCTGGGAGGTGGAGTCAGTGGTCCGTGAGGCGCAAAGGAGGAACCAGATCCGGGCACAGGACCTGCAAATCGGTTGTTTGTTCCTGAGGCTGCTCGCTCTCAGGTTCTGCAGTCAGGACCATAACTCTCGGTTAGCTTGTCTGCCCAGAGGATTAGTCGGACGTTGTCCCTCCTCAAACGACTTTTCTGGTGGCCCTCCATGGGTAGCAACACTAAGAGAATACGTCCTTACCTGCTCTGTTTGTGCTCGAGCTAAGGCCTCTCATCAACCACCTATAGGGTTGCTCAGCCCCTTGCCAACGCCTGGCCGTCCTTGAGTCTCACATCAGTGGACTTTGTCACGGTCTCCCTGTTTCTGATGGTATGACCACGATGCACCATTGTAGAACCCGGTTCTCTAAGGCCGCCCCGCCCGTTGGTCTTCCCAAAGCTCCTTCAGCTCATGAAACAGCAGTCCTCTTGACAAACCATCTTCCTTCCTTCATGGCATTCCATTGAACATCGTCTCAGACCCATTGGCCCTCAGTTCATCTCTCCAAGTTTGGAAAGCATGTTCTGCCACGCATCTAGGGGCAACGCTGTCAGTCTGTCGTCTGGTTTCCATCCACAGACCAATGGACAGACTGAGAGAGCAAATCAAGATCTGGAGTCGCCTGTGCGCTGTGTTGCCGCTTGTAATCCTACTTCCTGGATATACTCACCTAAGTTGGATTGAATAACACACAACACTCTCCTCCTCTGCCCACAGGTGTTTCTCCATTTGAGGGGTTTCGATAGGCTATCAGCCTCCACTGTTCAGGCACAGGGAGGAGGAGTTGGCTGTCCCATGGATTGCAACCCATCATCTTCGACGCTGTCGCAAGATTTGGAGAGACACCAGAACAATGATGCAAAGACTCAACCGAGAGAAACAGGAGGACTGCTGATACGTCACGAACCCAGAGCACCAGACTACGCTCTCCAGGTCCAGAAAAGTTGGTTGTCTTCAAGAGACATTCCAGTGAAGAGTTGACTCCTAAGAAATTAACTGCACGCTTCATTGGACACGTTTGTGATTGAGGTATCATTAACCCCTCCACTGTCAGACTCATCCTTCCCAAAGGCTCTCGGGGTTCACCCATCCTTTCATGTCTCCCGGCTGAAACCGGTCCTCCACCAGTCCTTTGGTCCCTCAGCCAATCCCCCTCCTCCACGCCTTGGTCGTTGACAACCATCCAGCATAACACAGTCAAGCGACTACTTGATGTCCAGGCAGCGAGGCCGGGAGCTTTCAGTATTTAGTGGATTGGGAGGATGCAGCCCAGAGGAGAGGTCTGGGAACCCCGTTCCGTATCTTGGATCTTGAGTTAATTCAGATTTTCATGAGACTCACCCTGTCAAGCCCAGAAAGTGGCCTGGAAATCCCGTTGAGGAGGGGTACTGTCATGTTGTCGTCCCAAGACAAGTGTGTTTCCTCTGTTTCCCTGTCCGCTACCCATCTGTCTGTGTACCCTGTCTGTCTGGGGCTCACCAAGAAGGTGTAGCTGTCTCCTCCACTCCCTAGGTGGTGATTGCCAAACAGCTGTGACTGATCATCAATTAGGACGCTGGCTACTTAAACTGTCCTCATACCCCTTTATGTTGTTGGATCGTTTGTTTCTCTCCTGTTGCCAGACTGTGGTTCTGCTCAGTGAACAATTAAAAGAAACCTTTTTATTTGGAAAGAAAGACTCCTTGTGCTGCTTTTGGGTTCCTGCCTTGCTCACCCCTTAACACTACAGTCAGGAAGGTGATGTTAGTGAAGCCGCGGACCACAGTCGTGTGGCTCCCGGGGGCCAGAGCCACGTGGAGTCTGGTTTGAAACGGCTGGCTAAGGACAAGCGGAGATACAGTCAGATTGTAGCCTACCTTGGTGGAAATGGCGGCCCGTCGGAATCAGAGGTCACTAAAGGTCATGTGGAGTCGGTGTAGCATGCTTGGCAAGACTTGTTGCTCGGACACCGTCGTTTTCTCTGGCCCTCTCCCAATCTGTGACTGACGAATTGTTTGGCGAGCGTCGTCTTTCAACCGCTGGCTGTCGAGGTGCCCAGAGAATAATGTAGAGCTACGTAGACAACTGGAAGACTTCCTGGGAAAGCCTGATCTGATGAGGAGGCGGCATCCATCCCACGTTGGATGCGGAGGCGTCTCATTTCTGACCACGTTGATCACCGTATCCATGACTTATTGACAGCAGGGTTCAGATCAGGACCCGGAGCAGAGTTGTAGTTTAACACCCTTCTCTGCTCTTCCATTGGAGCAGTTACCCCCCCATGACTCTAGGGTAGAGACCGTGTCTGTCCCACGGACACTTCAATTAAATAAATCAAAAGAAAGCAGAAGAGGAGTCGTACACAATAACCTTATTCAAGTTAACACCATTATTTCAGCAGTGCAACAAAACAGGACTATTAAATGTGGTCTCCTAAATATTCGATCTCTGTCATTTAAAGCTGTGTTACTAAATGATTTAATATCAGATAATCACATTGATTTATGTTGCCTAACTGAAACCTGGCTGAGCCATGAAGAATATGTCTGCCTGAATGAATCGACTCCTCCAAGTCATATTAATACTCACATTCCTCGAGGCACGGTGGGAGGTGGAGTATGACCATCTTTAGATCGAGCCTATTAATTAATCCTCAACCAAAATTACACTACACCTCATTTGAAAGCCTTGTTCTTAGTCTTTCACATCCAACCTGGAAAACACTACAGCCAATTCGATTTGTGATTCTGTGCCGGCCACCAGGTCCATATTCAGAGTTTATATCTGAATTCTCAGAATTTATATCAAGTTTGGTTTTTGATTTTAATATCCATGTGGATGTTGATAATGATTGCCTTAGTGCTGCATTCATCTCCTTGTTGGACTCGATTGGCTTCTGTCAGAGAGTACAGAAACCCACTCACAGCTTTGGCCACACGCTTGATCTTGTTCTTACTTATGGCGTTGACATTGAGCATTTGAACGTCTTCCCACAGAATCCTCTTCTGTCAGACCACAACCTCATAACTTTTGAATTTATACTACCGGAGTGTACTCCATTAGTCAAAAGTTTCTACACCAGATGTCTAACTGATAGTGCTGTAGCTAAATTTAGAAGCGATTCCTTCTGTATTTGATTCGATACCACGTCTCAATATAACAGAGGACTCCTGGTCTAACTTTAGTCCGTCCCAGATTGATCATCTTGTTGACAGTGCCATAGGCTCTCTGAGAATGACACTGGACTCGATAGCCCTCTGAAGAAGAAGACAGTGAGGAAGAGGAGGTTTGCTCCTGGTATAACCCTCAGACCCGCAAACTGAAGCAAGCGTCACGAAGTTTGAACGCATATGGCTCAACTAATCTCAAGAATCCCGCTTAGTTTGAATGTAGATAGTCTTAAACATATAAGAAGGCCCTCCGTAATGCCAGAGCAGCCTATTACTCATCAATAATAGAAAAATAAAACAACCCCAGGTTTCTCTTCAGCACTGTAGCCAGGCTGACAGAGAGAGTCACAGCTCTGTGGAGCCGAGCATTCCTATAAACCTTAGTGGTAATGACTTTATGAACTTCTTTAATGAAAAGATTTTAACTATTAGGGACAAGATTAATAATCTTCTTGCCCATAACCAGTGCCAATCTGTCCTCAAGTGGAATGGCCTTGGAAACCGCTGTATGCCCTGGTGTATATTTGAGGGATTTTTCTCCCATCAACCGTGACCAATTATTTTCAACGGTTTCTACTTCAACACGTCTACCTGTCTCTTGGACCCCATCCCACGAGGCTGCTTAAAGACGTTTTGCCTTTGGTGGCGGCTCTCTATTAGATATTATCAATGTGTCTCTGCTAACAGGCCACGCATCACACTCTCCTTCAAGGTGGCTGTTATTAAACCTCTCCTGAAGAAGCCCACTCTGGATCCAGAGGTGTTGGCTAACTACAGACCGATCTCTAACCTCCCTTCCTCTCAAGATCCTTGAGAAAGTGGTCGCAATTCCGTTGTGCGACTTTCTTCATCATAATAGTTTATATGAGAAATTTCAATCAGGATTTAGAAAACACCACGAGACGGCACTGGTGAAAAGTACAAATGACCTCTTAATGGCAGATAAAGGACTCCTCTGTCCTGGTCTTGTTAGACCTTAGTGCTGCATTCGACACCATTGACCATGACATCCTGTTACAGAGACTGGAGCAGTCGATTAGCATTTCAGGCACGGCACTAATTTGGTTTAAATCCTATTTATCAGATCGATCTCAGTTTGTATTTGTAAACGATGACGCCTCGATAACCACCAACGTTAATCACGGAGTTCCACAAGGTTCTGTGCTTGGACCAATTTTATTTACCTTATACATGCTTCCTTTGGGCAATATTATCAGGAAACACTCCATAAACTTTCATTGTTATGCAGATGACACTCAACTATATTTATCGATAAAACCAGAGGAGAGCAACCAACTCTGTAAAATTCAAGCATGTCTTAAAGACATAAAAACATGGATGACCTGCAACTTGATGTTAAACTCCAGACAAAACTAAGTAATTTTTAATCGGCCTGAGCACCTCAGGAGATCAATTATCTGGTGATGTGGATTCTGTAGACATTGCCTGGCATCCAACACCACTGTAAAGAATCTTGGCGTTATCTTTGATCGGACTTGTCCTTTAACTCCCACGTAAAGCAAATCTCAAGGACTGCATTCTTTCATCTACGCGTAATATTTCCAAAAATCAGGCACATCTTGGCTCAAAAAGATGCAGAAAATTTGGTACACGCGTTCGTTACATCGAGACTCGATTACTGCAACTTATTAGCAGGCTGCTCTAATAAATCTCTTAGGTCCTCCAGTTGATCCAGAATGCTGCAGCTCGTGTTCTCACTAAAACCAAGAAAGAGATCACATCACTCCTGCACTAGCTGCTCTGCACTGGCTCCCAGTAAAATCAAGAATCACTTTAAAATTCTTCTCTTAACCTACAAAGCCTTGATTGGTGATGCTCCATCATATCTTAAGGAGCTTGTCGTACACCATATTGCCCACCAGAGAGCTACGCTCACTAAATGCGGGACTATTTGTAGTTCCTAGAGTCTTAAAAGTAGAATGGGAGCCAGAGCCTTTAGTTATCAAGCTCCTCTTTATGGAACCAGCTTCCTTCAGTCCGGGAGGCAGAACACAGTCACCTCGCTTAAGAGTAGACTTAAGACCTTCCTCTTTGACAGAGCTTATAGTTAGGGCTGAATCAGGTTTGCCCTGGTCCAGCCCTTGATATGCTGCTATAGGGCTTATAGCCGCCGGGGACGTTTGAGATGCACTGAGTACCTATCTCCTCTTTTCTCTCCTTAAGGATGAATTTTCATCTCTCAATCATTACTAACTCTGCTTTCTCCCGAGTCCTTTTGACTTTACCGTCTCATGGGGTCATCGGACCCTATGAGGCGGCATAGATCAATTCTGCTGATGGATCGTCATGACTACGCCACTGTCCTGTTGAGACTCCGAGACTCCTCTCCTCCTCCCACCGCCATCTGCCTGATGGATCGTGGAGGTCTCCATCGGGAAATATGCCTACTATGAACTATTCATACACTCTGTCATATTCATTGAATGTATTTTAAACTCTAAATCTGTCCTTCTGCACACATTACATCTATTGCATCTGTCCATCCTAGGAGAGGGATCCTCCTCTGTTGCTCTCCAGGTTTCTTCCCTTTTTTCCCCTGAAGGGTTATTTGGGAGTTTTTCTGGTCGATGAGGTTTTGGGGCAGGGATGTCTATGTGTACAGATTGTAAAGCACTCCGAGACAATAATTGTAATTTGTGAAATTGGGCTATACAAATAAACTGAATTGAATTGAATTGAATTGTTCATCTGGTCACATGACATCTATTGTTCATCTAGTCACATGACATCTATTGTTCATCTGGTCACATGACATCTATTGTTCATCTGGTCACATGACATCTATTGTTCATCTGGTCACATGACATCTATTGTTCATCTGGTCACATGACATCTATTGTTCATCTGGTCACATGACATCTATTGTTCATCTGGTCACATGACATCTATATTGTTCATCTGGTCATGACATCTATTGTTCATCTGGTCACATGACATCTATTGTTCATCTGGTCATGGACATCTATTGTTCATCTGGTCTATTCATCTGGTCACATGACATCTATTGTTCATCTGGTCACATGACATCTATTGTTCATCTGGTCACATGACATCTATTGTTCATCTGGTCACATGACATCTATTGTTCACCTGGACACATGACATCTATTGTTCATCTAGTCACATGACATCTATTGTTCATCTGGTCACATGACATCTATTGTTCATCTGGTCACATGACATCTATTGTTCATCTGGTCACATGACATCTATTGTTCATCTGGTCACATGACATCTATTGTTCATCTGGTCACATGAATACTATTGTTCATCTAGTCACATGACATCTATTGTTCATCTGGTCACATGACATCTATTGTTCATCTAGTCACATGATTAGTGCATCTATTGTTCATCTGGTCACATGACATCTATTGTTCATCTGGTCACATGACATCTATTGTTCATCTGGTCACATGACATCTATTGTTCATCTGGTCACATGACATATATTGTTCATCTAGTCACATGACATCTATTGTTCATCTGGTCACATGACATCTATTGTTCATCTGGTCACACATGGTCACATCCTATTGTTCATCTGGTCACATGACATCTATTGTTCATCTGGTCACATGACATCTATTGTTCATCTGGTCACATGACATCTATTGTTCATCTGGTCACATGACATCTATTGTTCATCTAGTCACATGACATCTATATTCATCTAGTCACATGACATCTATTGTTCATCTAGTCACATGACATCTATTGTTCATCTGGTCACATGACATCTATTGTTCATCTGGTCACATGACATCTATTGTTCATCTAGTCACATGACATCTATTGTTCATCTGGTCACATGACATCTATTGTTCATCTGGTCACATGACATCTATTGTTCATCTGGTCACATGACATCTATTGTTCATCTGGTCACATGACATCTATTGTTCATCTGGTCACATGACATCTATTGTTCATCTGGTCACATGACATCTATTGTTCATCTAGTCACATGACATCTATTGTTCATCTGGTCACATGACATCTATTGTTCATCTGGTCACATGACATCTATTGTTCATCTGGTCACATGACATCTATTGTTCATCTGGTCACATGACATCTATTGTTCATCTAGTCACATGACATATATTGTTCATCTGGTCACATGACATCTATTGTTCATGGTCATGACATCTATTGTTCATCTAGTCACATGACATTCATATTGTTCATCTGGTCACATGACATCTATTGTTCATCTGGTCACATGACATCTATTGTTCATCTAGTCACATGACATCTATTGTTCATCTGGTCACATGACATCTATTGTTCATCTGGTCACATGACATCTATTGTTCATCTGGTCACATGACATCTATTGTTCATCTGGTCATGACATCTATTGTTCATCTGGTCACATGACATCTATTGTTCATCTGGTCACATGACATCTATTGTTCATCTGGTCACATGACATCTATTGTTATCTGGTTATGACATCTATTGTTCATCTAGTCACATGACATCTATTGTTTATCTGGTCATGACATCTATTGTTCATCTGGTCACATGACATCTATTGTTCATCTAGTCACATGACATCTAATATTGTTCATCTGGTCACATGACATCTATTGTTCATCTGGTCACATGACATCTATTGTTCATCTAGTCACATGACATCTATTGTTCATCTGGTCACATGACATCTATTGTTCATCTGGTCACATGACATCTATTGTTCATCTGGTCACATGACATCTATTGTTCATCTGGTCACATGGCATCTATTGTTCATCTGGTCACATGACATCTATTGTTCATCTGGTCACATGACATCTATTGTTCATCTGGTCACATGACATCTGATCATCTGGTCACATGACATCTATTGTTCATCTGGTCACATGACATCTATTGTTCATCTGGTCACATGACATCTATTGTTCATCTGGTCACATGACATCTATTGTTCATCTGGTCACATGACATCTATTGTTCATCTGGTCACATGACATCTATTGTTCATCTGGTCACATGACATCTATTGTTCATCTGGTCACATCTATTGTTCACCTGGTCACATGACATCTATTGTTCATCTGGTCACATGACATCTATTGTTCATCTGGTCACATGACATCTATTGTTCATCTGGTCACATGACATCTATTGTTCATCTGGTCACATGACATCTATTGTTCATCTGGTCACATGACATCTATTGTTCATCTGGTCACATGACATCTATTGTTCATCTAGTCACATGACATCTATTGTTCATCTGGTCACATGACATCTATTGTTCATCTGGTCACATGACATCTATTGTTCATCTAGTCACATGACATCTATTGTTCATCTGGTCACATGACATCTATTGTTCATCTGGTCACATGACATCTATTGTTCATCTAGTCACAGGCTATTGTTCATCTGGTCACATGACATCTATTGTTCATCTGGTCACATGACATCTATTGATCATCTAGTCACATGACATCTATTGTTCATCTGGTCACATGACATCTATTGTTCATCTGGTCACATGACATCTATTGTTCATCTAGTCACATGACATCTATTGATCATCTGGTCACATGACATCTATTGTTCATCTGGTCACATGACATCTATTGTTCATCTGGTCACATGACATCTATTGTTCATCTGGTCACATGACATCTATTGTTCATCTGGTCACATGACATCTATTGTTCATCTGGTCACATGACATCTATTGTTCATCTAGTCATGACATCTATTGTTCATCTGGTCACATGACATCTATTGTTCATCTAGTCACATGACATCTATTGTTCATCTGGTCACATGACATCTATTGTTCATCTAGTCACATGACATCTATTGTTCATCTGGTCACATGACTGTCTATTGTTCACCTGGTACATGACATCTATTGTTCATCTGGTCATGACATCTATTGTTCATCTGGTCACGCAGCATCTATTGTTCATCTGGTCACATGACATCTGACATCTATTGTTCATCTGGTCACATGACATCTATTGTTCATCTAGTCACATGACATCTATTGTTCATCTGGTCACATGACATCTATTGTTCATCTGGTCACATGACATCTATTGTTCATCTGGTCACATGACATCTATTGTTCATCTGGTCACATGACATCTATTGTTCATCTAGTCACATTACATCTATTGTTCATCTGGTCACATGACATCTATTGTTCATCTGGTCATATGACATCTATTGATCATCTGGTTACATGACATCTATTGTTCATCTGGTCACATGACATCCATTGTTCATCTGGTCACATGACATCTATTGTTCATCTGGTCACATGACATCTATTGTTCATCTGGTCACTGACATCTATTGTTCATCTAGTCCACATGACATCTATTGTTCATCTGGTCACATATATTGTCTATCTAGTGTTACGACATCTATTGTTCATCTAGTCACATGACATCTATTGTTCATCTAGTCACACATGTCTATTGTTCATCTGGTCACATGACATCTATTGTTCATCTAGTCACATGACATATATTGTTCATCTGGTCACATCTATTGTTCATCTGGTCACATGACATCTATTGTTCATCTAGTCACATGACATCTATTGTTCATCTGGTCACATGACATCTATTGTTCATCTGGTCACATGACATCTGTTCATCTGGTCACATGACATCTATTGTTCATCTGGTCATGACATCTATTGTTCAACTGATCACATGACATCTATTGTTCATCTGGTCACATGACATCTATTGTTCATCTGGTCACATGACATCTATTGTTCATCTGGTCACATGACATCTATTGTTCATCTGGTCACATGACATCTATTGTTCATCTGGTCACATGACATGTATTGTTCATCTGGTCACATGACATCTATTGTTCATCTGGTCACATGCAGCATCTATTGTTCACCTGG
>NW_026613261.1:2234924-2282424 GCF_029220125.1 Pseudoliparis swirei | reverse complement strand
CGTCACACGGAGAATACACGAGCTGGATGAAAGGAGAGGACTGCAAAGCGACAGCTTCACAACGTGCTGTTGCTCTCATGGGGACGACTGGACATCGGGGGACCAGACGTCCTCTTTCCCCGGACATGTCCTCTTCTGAGACCTAACAAATGCGTCCGGCAGGGATTCCAAAAACGTCCGGGATTTTGCTTCGTCGGATATTTGTGTTTCTCTGGGTTTTCATAAACTAGTATTTACCCCTTACAAGTTGTGGAAATGGTATCTCCCAGTATAGAGAACAGTCATTGGTCGACCGATCTCAGGGTTGCCAGATACACGATAATTATCCCCCAAATACAACCATTTTGAGCCTTTGGCACGATACTTCACCATCTCCAACCTGGCAACACGGAGCACCTCGCCGCCTCCACTAGTTCATTGTTGTTTGTGCTATAAACTCCTCCCAGCGCCGCCGCTCCCATAGCGCACTACGCGCTGTGCGGAGGGCACCACGTCCTGAGGGGCTCCACAAAATAGGCAACTAAAAAATCCTCATAGTTATAATAATTATAATGCCGATATTATTTCAGTCTAGAAATATTAGGCACCTTTTAGGCATGTACATCACAAAACCCCTCGAGACGAAGTGTCCTCTTTTTCACAAACTCAAATCTGGTCACCCTACTGGACATCACTCGGTATTACCGAGTGATGTCCAGTAGGGTGACCACAATGACCTCGGAGTTACTGTGCATTATGTTGATGAGAAGTGGGCGCTGCATTCACATGCCCTGACTGATGAACACAGAGGAGAGACATGATGCTGAAACGTGCGCGGGACACTTTACTGAAGTTGCACAGCAGTGGAATGTGTCACATAAAGTCACCACACTGAGCACAGATAGAGCACCAGAGATGATCGCTGCTGCGAGACGACTGCCTTTGATCATGTCCCCTGCTTCGCGTCTCCAGCGTTCTGTCACAGTGTCTCTGCATAACTGCGTTGGACAATGTCCTGACAGTACATTTAAAATAAGTGTCAAGTTCTAGGAATTGACAAACTGCACTGAAAGTGTTTTCTGGTGTCTCACTCTAACAGGGACAACACATGTTATGGCACTTTCATTCATATGGCAGAACATTTAAAATAGAAGTGCGCTATACACTACTTTTGAATTAATTATTGGATTTTGCGTATACAAATGCGATTAATCGCGATTAATCGTGATTAATCAGGGAAATCATGCGATTAATCGCGATAACATTTTGTTATTGTTGCCCAGCCCTAATATGTATATATACATATATATATCTATATATCAATATAGATATGTGATATATATATATACATATATATATATGTATATATACATATATATATACAGTAAATATATATATATATATCACATATATATATGGTATATATATGTATATCCATATATATATGATATATATATATACATATATATCACATATATATCTATATAGATATGTGATATATATATATACATATATGTATATATACATATATATATATATATGTGTACATATATATATATACATATATACATCACATATATATATATATGTCTATATACATAGATATATATATACACGTATATATATCTATGTATATATACATAGATATATATATATATATATATATGTATATATATATACATATATATGTATATATACATATATATACATATATATATGTACATATATATACATATATACGTATATATATCACATATATATCTCTATATACATATAGAGATATATATACATACATGTGTATTATTCATAATGTATATATTTATATATAGACTGTATTTATGTATAACTATAGTGTTGATACCGTTTCATTCTAACCAAAGAAACGGGAGGTTGACTGAATCAATCCAATCAGCTGACTTGTCGTCGCTCTAAAGCCCGCCCACTTCACACACACACACACACGCGCGCGCGCGCACACGCACACGCCTCCCCCTCCTGTCAGCTCGTCTCTAATCCTCTCTCTCTGCAGTCATCATGGCAGAAATTAAAACGGGAGTCTTTGCTAAAAACGTGCAGAAACGGCTGAACCGCGCGCAGGAGAAGGTAAGACGATGAAGATGAGGATGGTGGTGGTGTGATGATGAGGGCGAAGCAGCTGGTGACGGTGGGCGACAGATGGAGGACGACGGGGACATGGAGGCTGCAGGCCCGCAGAGCGTCAGGAGACGTCCCCGGTATTCGGTTCTTACGGACGGGGTGACGTCATGATGCTTCAGCACAGGAAACCGTGGAATCATGACGCGTTGGCAGAGAGTCCACGGCGGAAGAGACGTGGACGAACATGATTGTATCGCTTTGCTATGACGTCACATGTCCCGCATGTATTCCACGTCTTTCACTAAATGACGTGAGGAGGTTGCTCCTGCCCCAAGGTCGCCAGGGGGGCGGGGGTGGGGGGCTGTGATGACGTAATTTCTGACGCAGGCTCAGTTACCTGCACAATATTTATAGGACAGGATATATATATATATATAAAGGGCTCTCTCCCCCCCCCCCCCCCCCCAGAACGACATTTTCGGATATCAGTCAGTCGCGCGCAATTCCAGGATGCTTTATTTTCATTGGTTGCTGGATTAAATCTTACCCAGATACAACAGATACATTTTTTTTCTGATTGGCTATTGTGTAGCCCATTTCTTTTTTTGGATTGGCTGATAAGTGGCTCCTCGCAGCAGAACTCCAGGGGAGCGCGTGATTCCTCCACGGTGAGGGCGGCTCATGTTGGCGCGCTGCGGCACATTAAAACATTAAATAGACGAGAGTTTTTTCAGCGTGAGAAATACGATGTGTGGCGGGAGTGCGTGACTTAAGACCGAAATGCGTGAGTCTCACGCTCAATGCGTGACACTTGAGAGCCCTGTATATATATATATATATATATAGTGTACTACAGTGTCTTCATGTCTGTACTGCAGTGTCCGCTCCGTTAGTGTTGCTATGCTATTCTTGCTACGCTAGTGTTGCTACGGTAGTCTTGCTACGGTAGTGTTGCTCCGCTAGTCTTGCTACGCTAGTCTTGCTACGGTAGTGTTGCTCCGCTAGTGTTGCTACGCTAGTCTTCCTACGGTAGGGTTGCTACGCTAGTCTTGCTATGCTAGTCTTGCTATGCTAGTCTTGCTACGCTTGTCTTGCTACGCTAGTCTTGCACCAGTTAGCTTTGTTTATACTCACGCTTCGCATTGTAATGCAGATTGGAAGCGAGGCGTTTTGCTCATTGGTTCATTTCGTTTGAGCTTGTTTTTAAGTTCCCATGACTTTAGGGATCAGCCGTTTGAGCTGATGAGCCAGCAGCCGACCCTCGTATGAGCGGCCACGAGAGGGCGACAGCAGCTGTTCCTTTGGTTGACAGCAGATTACATTCTAATGGCAGGTTTTCCCTTTCCTTGAGCAGGCGATGGATTAGAAACACACTGCTTATCAAGGTTGTGAATAGGTTCTGTTAAATGTTGTAGCCTCCCCATTTAGTTTGAGTATGATGTAAAGGAAATGATTTACCCTCGTAGAAAAGCTTTAGGCGCTTCCCACAGAAGGGAAAAGGACACTTTATCAAACGTGTTGATTTCCATCAAGGAATCTATGGATTTTGCGATTTTATTGGACGATCTTTCTGATTCAGGGTGAAGGAGACGTCTAATTGTAGAAAAGCACGGTACGAGATAATAATGGGTAAATATTCCACAGATTTAACGTAGGGTATGAAAGCTCTGTCTAAAAAGAAGTCATCAATTTGTGAGGAGGAATGAACATGTGAAAAGAAGTAGAAAACCTTTGAACTTGGGTTATAAAGCCTCCAAGGGTCTTCGCATCCATTGTCAATCATAAACATTGAAAAGGATTTGGACATTTTGGTTGGAGGAACTCTTCTAGAAGACGAGCGGTCCAGCCTTGTGTCCGTTACATCATTTAGATCACCTCCAAGCACCAGTTGGTGTGTATTTCGACTTGGAAGGGAGGCCAGCCGTCTGTTAGCGAAGCCGACGTGGTCCCAGTCGGTAGCGCCTACATTAACCAACAGAACAGGTCATGGAATAGAGCGCCTATGACGACCACAGATCGGCCACAGGAGTCCGGAACAACATTTGTTGGAGTGAATTGTATTTTTCTACTGAGTAATATTGCAACCCCACGTGCCCTGGTATCAAAATCTGAGTGGAACACATGGCTAAACCTAGCCTTACGCAGTCTGAGCTGGTCAGATGTGGAGGAAAACGACATCAGCTTTAAGGTTTTTTAGGCGCTCGTTTTACCGGTCCATTTACATTCCATGAGATCCATCTGAGCGAGTTATCTCCAGCCCTCAAGTCTCAGAGGGATGTCACACCGTACACCTCATCACGGTCGCTCTGCTCGGCAACAGCCGACCGACTCGTGACTTCGTGACCTCGAGCTCATCACTACATCCAGACTGGTGCTGTCCTGGCTCCTGATTGGTGGAACCAGCTCCCACCTGACATCAGGACAGCAGGAAGTCTCTACAGCTTCACCGGAGACTGAAAACACCTTTAGACTATACCTGGATTAAAACACAGATTATCACTTCAGTGGCTCTTAAATATCTTATTGTGGTACTTTAGTAGTTCCACTATGTTGAGGAAATGTTACTTTCTGTATTCCTGTTGTTCTTAGTTTGTTCTCTAGGTTGATTCACTTATTGTGAGTCGCTTTGGATAAAAGCGTCTGCTACATGACATGTGACGTCATGTAAAAGTTAGCCATGGACAGTTTGTAGTTTAGAGGCAGTGGCGGGCCATCAGGGCCAGCAAGGCCTTCTCTGCTGGCCTAAACATCATCAGAATATAATTACAAAATATATATATTTCCCCACAAATATGTATTCAATGATTCCCCAGAGTAAGAGTTATACTCTTCATTTCATAGCGTTCCTCTTGGTTGCGCTGCTGCCAGCCCCAGGTTGAGATTTGGAGGGCTGGTCTTTATGTTAGATCTTTTATCCAATCATATTCAGCCATCGTGTGTTGCCAGGGGGCTAAAATCTGCCCGTAGGCCTGCAGAATCAACATTGCGGGCGCTGGTAGCTTAAAGTGAATGGGAATGACAATGTTGTGTCAACCAATCAGCTTTAGAGTTGGCTCCTCTAGGCCTTCTAGAAGGCCCCGGAACCGGCATAGGAGCAGCTAGCAGGCGGAGTGCTGCACGTCTTTTGATTGGATTACCAATATTGAGAGGCGGGGTCTATGGGCAGGTATATGCAAAACCTCACAACTAGGAAACTGAATTTGATAAACGAATTAATTTGCGTACTACTTAGCTGTTTGTTCAACCCACAATGGCGGAAGGAGGAGAAGATATGGATTTGGTGGAGGATGTAATTATAACGCCGTTCTCAAGACCGACGCCGACGCTCCAAAGCCCGTCAGGCGGGAAGAGGCTCGCGCGCCACTTCAAAGCTCCAACTCCGAGCGACCGGCGGCCCGAGCAGCTCTGCTCCCCGGACTGCCTGGTGCCTGTTAGTGATCGGCTCGGTGTCTGGAGCCACGCTTTGCAACGCGAGTTGTCCAACCGAGGCGGCGGCGAGACACCAACAAGCATCGGTGCTTTGAACCTTCTGGGGACACGAAGCGGATCCACAGCTCAACGAACACGCGGCAGCGGAGCTGCTCGGCGAACAGGTGACGAACCAGAGGGCCGTGTTGAAGAGACTCGCTGTGTCACGTGTTCAAACAGGAAGTCAGCGTCATCCCGGTGAAGCTGCTCTGGCCACAAGTCAAAGACTTAAAGCTCAAAGTGTGTGGACCAGAAATGGATAGAAGACGAATATTAATATAACTGTTGCACTCGACTATGTTTTGCCCGTTAGTTGGACTGGATTGGACTCTTCCCCTGCGATTCTCTGAATAAAAATGTCAATTTCAAGGTGACGCAACGCCTATTTATGCTGCGTCTCTGTCTAACTGTATCGTGTCTAGAGCCATGACGTCATAATGATGGTAATAAGAGGTGGATTAATTCGGGTGGGACTGTAGGACCTCACTGAAGGCCCACGGCACGCCACCGTTTAGAGGAGAGGGACACCAAGATGAGAGTGAGAAACGATTGTGGTTAGATTAAGATAGCGGTTGGAAAAATGAGAAAGAGGAGCATATCTGGTTCTGCTCTTTAGTTCTGTCCTTGTAATAACGGCAGTCATTAGTTTGTTTGCATTATAGTGTAAATTATAGGCCAAACCCACATCACCCCAAAACGACCTCAAAACCCAGAAAACAATACGAACGATCCGAGGTCAACTTCCCCAAACGAAGGGACCTGCAGGAGAAAACTCATGTTCAACTTCCAGTGCATCAGGACCCTTAGGACCCTGGACAAAGGGCAACAGTTCATCAGAATGAATTCACAGGTTACATTTTATAAAGATTCAAGATTCAAGATTCAAGATGTTTTATTTGTCACATACACACACAGGGTGTGCAGTGAAATGAAAGTGGCAATGCTCAGCAGGAATGTGCAAGGGCAACAAGTACACACTATTTACAAATAAAAAAACAACACAATATTTACAGTAAGTGTGTCGGTGTGAGCAACGAGTCCAGATACTGACCGACAACACGGAGCGCGTCACATCCACAGCTCTACGGCGTCTCCATCCAGCTGGTGACGCCACAAAGCTTCTGTCAAACACAACTACAGAGGAGTCATGTTACATGTGATAAGGGACTGGATGCCCTTGTGTATTTCCAACGCTGGCTGAGATCAAATGTTATCTGAATAACTGTCAACATGTTACACATTGTTTTTAAAAAGTGACTGTTTGATTAGAAAAGTTACAGTAATATTCATCTTGAACATTTTGTGATTTTTCAGGTCCTGCAGAAACTGGGAAAAGCAGATGAGACCAAAGATGAGCAGTTTGAACAGGTAGTCGTGAACTTCCGGAGACAGGAGGTGAGCGATATTTCCACAGCAGCGTTACCACACCATGAAGTCTGTGACTCGACAGACACTTTACAGCAGCTCGGCTGAGCCCAGGGTCACTAGACTCTGTCGGCACAGACAGGGCCTTGTACTCTATTTCCATTCATCATTCCATTGCAACATTTAGTCATATATGGATGTGTAAACTCCCTAAATCACCTTATTGCATTGTGATAGTTGTGCCAGCCGGAAATGACCATTGAAATAAAGTTGTTTACAGTTCAGTTTGTATTGAAGTCGGTCTGTAGTTCATAGTGTCTGTGATGATGCTCGGCTCTCCATCAATGAGGTTTCCTTAGCTGGAGTACACTTTAGTTCATTTCTGACAAAAATGATCCTGACTGCAGATTCACCTTTAAACTCGCCAAAATACAAACAAAATGTTTATCACGAGTCCTGAAGTTGACTGATGTGTGTGTGTCGTGTCAGTCTGAAGGTTCACGGCTGCAGAGAGAGATGAAGGCCTACATGTCGGCCATTAAAGGTGAGAACAAGTCCTTCTTATTCAGTCACGTTCAGTGTAACACGCCATGTGTGAAACTACGACTGCGTTTGTCCCTGCAGCGATGCAGCAGGTCTCCATCAACCTGACGCAGTCCCTGCATGAAGTCTATGAACCAGACTGGCATGGGAAAGATGACGTCATGGTCATTGGGAAGGTCAGAGTCATAACATCACCTGCATTACTGGACAGGTGTCTTGTTGTCAGTGTGACCCAAAGCTGTCCAGGTGTCCCTGTAACACAGCTGAACTGAAGCACGGCTCTTCAACGTATCCACGAGGAGCAACAGTATACTCACCACTGTATTATGATCTGAGTTCTCATGTAGCCGGGTCTGTGAATCACCTCCGCTCATCTGTCATGAACCAGCTGGTTCTCATTCACAGGCGCTTTGTCACGGCACTCAGCGTCAGCACGAGACGCACCATAGGAACAGGGATGGTCCACAGAGTAGTCTCTATACAGCCTGGTGAGTCATAGGAACAGGGATGGTCCACAGAGTAGTCTCTATACAGCCTGGTGAGTCATAGGAACAGGGATGGTCCACAGAGTAGTCTCTATACAGCCTGGTGAGTCATAGGAACAGGGATGGTCTGCAGAGTAGTCTCTATACAGCCTGGTGAGTCATAGGAACAGGGATGGTCCACAGAGTAGTCTCTATACAGCCTGGTGAGTCATAGGAACAGGGATGGTCCGCAGAGTAGTCTCTATACAGCCTGGTGAGTCATAGGAACAGGGATGGTCCGCAGAGTAGTCTCTATACAGCCTGGTGAGTCATAGGAACAGGGATGGTCCACAGAGTAGTCTCTATACAGCCTGGTGAGTCATAGGAACAGGGATGGTCTACAGAGTAGTCTCTGTAAACCACAATGCTAGTGTTGAGTCATTTTGAGATTATTTGTATGTTGCGTTGTTAAGTTTCACTTAGGCAGTTTTTTGAAGCCAGACCATAATGCTGTTTGTAAAACCTGTGATAAGAGCTCTGCTGTTGGGGCCACATGCTCCTCCAGGGCCACAGCAGCTGTTCCCTTGAGCTACGAGTTGGCTGGTCGGCCCAAACGAGACCGCTGATCCTGCATTGTAGAGTTTACAGATTCAATTCAACGTCTTGACGTGTTGCTATGGTAACATGAGTGATGTGGTTCCTGCAGGACTGTGATGCAATGTGGGAAGACTTTCACAACAAACTGGTGGACTCGTTGCTGCTGAACCTGGATGAGTACCTGCTTCAGTTCCCTGACCTCAAGGTAACACACACTTTGTCTATGATGAAAACATTAGTGATGGTTTCGAGGTAGAAAGTCTCTAAAACCTGAAACCTTTTTTTAAATGTTTTAATTTATTTATTTAGAGAATAAGGGACAGTGCATATTGATAGACAGTATAATGTACATGTAAATATGCCAGATTATAGCCGGGAGGCTAGTTTCCATCTGTAGTCCCTTGGCAGGTTGATGTAGTTTAAGAATACAAGCAGAGTGAAAATAGAAAGCACACATCACTTTACACGTAATGACAGTACAGCAATACAAAAGAAGAAAAGAAGATTAATAAAAAGGTGCATTTAGGACATTTGGATACCGTGCGGATTAACTCTAATGGTCACAAACCTTGTGACATCTCAGACTCGTGTGGCCAAACGAAGTCGTAAACTCATTGACTACGACAGCGCTCGTCATCACATGGAAACTCTGCAGATGTCGGGGATGAAGAACGACCGCAAGATGATGAAGGTGAGCCCCTGTGTGGTGAAACGGGGAGAAGTCGGGGACCAGGTGTTGTACCAGCTGGATGGAGTTCATGGTCTGAAACCGACTTGTTGTTTTCTGAAGGCAGAGGAGGAGTTGAAGAAGGCTCAGAAGGTGTTCGATGAGTTGGACGTCGGTCTGCAAGATGAACTCCCGACTCTCTGGGACAGGTGAGTCACATCTCAGACACGCCTGCCTGACGGGTGACATCATATTTAGCTTTGTTAATGTGAAACGGGAAGAAAGAACTGCAGTCTGTGAAGATCCATTTCTTGTTTCCATAGAAACTAGTCTTTAGACTAATAATCCAGCATCTCTCAACATCAGCGGAACAAAGAACACGTTTTAAAATGTCAGCAGGTTGCTCCTATCCTACTACTGCTGCTACTGCTACTACTGCTACTACTGCTGCTGCTGCTACTGCTACTACTGCTACTACTGCTGCTACTGCTACTGCTGCTACTGCTACTACTGCTACTACTGCTGCTACTACTGCTGCCACTGCTGCTACTGCTACTGCTGCTGCCACTGCTGCCACTGCCACCACTGCTGCCACTGCCACTGCTGCCACTGCTGCCACTGCCACTGCTACCACTGCTACCACTGCCACTGCCACTGCTACCACTGCTGCCACTGCTACCACTGCCACTGCTGCTGCTGCCACTGCTACCACTGCTGCTACCACTGCTGCCACTGCTACCACTGCCACCTGCACTGCCACTGCCACTGCTACCGCCACTGCTGCCACTGCTGCTACTGCTACTGCTGCTACTGCTGCTACTGCTGCTACTGCTACTGCTACTGCTACTGCTACTGCTACTGCTACTGCTGCTACTGCTACTGCTGCTACTACTGCTACTACTACTGCTGCTACTACTAGCACACTTATTTATAATTCATATGTAAAGATAATCATTCACTTGTTTTAAAATGATGTGCGCCTCAAGAGGGCTAGTTCTCCTATGAATGTATGTATATATGCATGAATGAATGAATTAAATCAGATTTTAATCTGTCAATATACACTCTACGTTTATCTCTAGCATCAGGTTTCATTTTGCTCTTTACATACAGTGTCTTTTCAAAATAAACTTAGTATTATATGTAAAGTAGTACATGTACAGATACTACAGAGTATTATATGTAAAGTAGTACATGTACAGATACTACATAGTATTATATGTAAAGTAGTACATGTACAGATACTGCAGAGTATTATGTAAAGTAGTACATGTACAGATACTACAGAGTATTATATGTAAATTATTACATGTACAGATACTACAGAGTATTATATGTAAAGTAGTACATGTACAGATACTGCAGAGTATTATATGTAAAGTAGTACATGTACAGATACTGCAGAGTATTATATGTAAAGTAGTACATGTACAGATACTACAGAGTATTATATGTAAAGTAGTACATGTACAGATACTACAGAGTATTATGTAAAGTATTACATGTACAGATACTGCAGAGTATTATATGTAAAGTAGTACATGTACAGATACTACAGAGTATTATATGTAAAGTATTACATGTACAGATACTGCAGAGTATTATATGTAAAGTAGTACATGTACAGATACTACAGAGTATTATATGTAAAGTAGTACATGTACAGATACTACAGAGTATTATATGTAAAGTAGTACATGTACAGATACTACAGAGTATTATATGTAAAGTATTACATGTACAGATACTACAGAGTATTATATGTAAAGTAGTACATGTACAGATACTACAGAGTATTATATGTAAAGTAGTACATGTACAGATACTGCAGAGTATTATATGTAAAGTATTACATGTACAGATACTGCAGAGTATTATATGTAAAGTAGTACATGTACAGATACTACAGAGTATTATATGTAAAGTAGTACATGTACAGATACTACAGAGTATTATGTAAAGTAGTACATGTACAGATACTACAGAGTATTATATGTAAAGTAGTACATGTACAGATACTGCAGAGTATTATATGTAAAGTATTACATGTACAGATACTGCAGAGTATTATATGTAAAGTAGTACATGTACAGATACTACAGAGTATTATATGTAAAGTAGTACATGTACAGATACTACAGAGTATTATGTAAAGTAGTACATGTACAGATACTACAGAGTATTGTATGTAAAGTAGTACATGTACAGATACTGCAGAGTATTATATGTAAAGTATTACATGTACAGATACTGCAGAGTATTATGTAAAGTAGTACATGTACAGATACTACAGAGTATTATATGTAAAGTAGTACATGTACAGATACTACAGAGTATTATATGTAAAGTAGTACATGTACAGATACTGCAGAGTATTATATGTAAAGTAGTACATGTACAGATACTGCAGAGTATTATATGTAAAGTAGTACATGTACAGATACTACAGAGTATTATATGTAAAGTAGTACATGTACAGATACTGCAGAGTATTATATGTAAAGTAGTACATGTACAGATACTACAGAGTATTATGTAAAGTAGTACATGTACAGATACTACAGAGTATTATATGTAAAGTACTACATGTACAGATACTACAGAGTAGTATATGTAAAGTAGTACATGTACAGATACTGCAGAGTATTATGTAAAGTAGTACATGTACAGATACTGCAGAGTATTATATGTAAAGTAGTACATGTACAGATACTACAGAGTATTATATGTAAAGTAGTACATGTACAGATACTGCAGAGTATTATGTAAAGTAGTACATGTACAGATACTGCAGAGTATTATGTAAAGTAGTACATGTACAGATACTGCAGAGTATTATATGTAAAGTAGTACATGTACAGATACTGCAGAGTATTCGGGTACTAGGGTTAGAGGGGGGGGGGGCCTTGCCACGTATACATGTGGACTGCTAGTTTAGAACTTCTTGAAACACTATTGCAGCAGATGAGTTGAATCAACTCTTCCAACAACAACAACAACAACAAATCAGTAACGATCACAAACTGTGTGTCCTTCTGTAGCCGGGTTGGTTTCTACATCAGCACCTATAAGAGCGTCACCAATTTGGAGGCCAAATTTCACCGCGAGATCTCTCTGGTGAGTTTGGGGGGTCTTTGTTTTACGACAGTAACAAACATGTTAACGCTCAGGCTGTGTAGTGTGAGCCAATGGGCTGAGGCCACGGTGTGAGAGCTTGACATGGGGAGAGGTGGCGTCTTCTCTCTGGGACCTACAGGTGTGCAGGCAGCTGTACGAGGTGATGACCCAACTGGCCGAGCAGCACTCCGACAAGATGTTCACCATCCAAGGAGCGCCGAGGTCAGATCACTGTGGAAATCAGTTGAATGGTTTTTCAACATTATCGTAGTCAAATATTAGATTTTATTCCTGGTGACCAAATCATCGTTCAGATTGTTGCAATACGTTGACGTTGTTCTAGATCTCCGTTTGGTGGAGATGTTTTCACTTGATGAATCTCAGGGTCACATGACCTTCTGTCCCACAGTGATTCAGGACCACTGAGACTTGCCAGAACACCATCACCACCAGAAGATGAGAGTTCACCCGAGAGTCCAGAAGCCACTTCTAACCACATGCTCCACCCGGCCTCACCTGGACCACCGCGGCCCAAATCCCCTATACAGGTAGATCTAATGCTTAATCATTTCACCGTTACAGCATAGGGCGATGTAATCATGGACCCAGATCCCCATCACAGGAAGATCTAATCCTAACTGGATCCAGATCTCCATCATGGGTATATGCTATCCATACTTAATCCACCTCTCATCAAAGGTAGATCCAACCCTATCTGGACACAATTCAGGTTGATCTAATCCTAACAGGAATTTCATTATCGATTCGTTGTGTCTGTGATTATTAGGTCTCAATAATTCAATTCAGTTTATTTGTATAGCCCAATTTCACAAATTACAAATTTGTCTCGGAGTGCTTTATATAAGTCGCGGAGCATTAAAAAAGTTGAGTTGAGCGCAGAGCTCGGTGTTTACATGAAGATGTAGTATTTTAACTAACAATGAGGATTCCAAAGCATACAGTATATACTGTGTACATGAACATATGAATATAACACATTTGCATTACTTTTCAAAAACCTTTGGGATTTTATTTTTTTCAATGACTTTTCCAGGCCTGGAAATAACATTTTAAAATTCAATGACTTTTCCAGATTTTCCATGACTGTGCAAACCCTGTTTTGAATGAAGGGTTGAAAATTACAGTTTGTATTTTTTTAATCCGATTAATCGAAAAAATAGTCAACAGATTAATCGATTATCAAAATAATCAAACAGCAAACAGTGTTTATACATACATACATACATATATATATATATATGTATGTAAATATATATATATATACATATACATCTATATATATGTATGTAAATATATATATATGCGTGATTGATAAATAGACATTTTGTACCAGCAGACTGTTTGTATATAACCCTAACCCTAACCCCTAACCCAGGGAACATGTGACATGTGTGGACTGTTTGTGGTGAGGGAACATGTGACATGTGTGGACTGTTTGTGGTGAGGGAACATGTGACATGTGTGGAATGTATGTGGTGAGGGAACATGTGACATGTGTGGACTGTTTGTGGTGTGGGAACATGTGACATGTGTGGACTGTTTGTGGTGAGGGGACATGTGTGGACTGTATGTGGTGAGGGAACATGTGACATGTGTGGACTGTATGTGGTGAGGGAACATGTGACATGTGTGGACTGTTTGTGGTGAGGGAACATGTGACGTGTGGACTGTATGTGGTGAGGGAACATGTGACATGTGTGGACTGTTTGTGGTGAGGGAACATGTGACATGTGTGGACTGTTTGTGGTGAGGGAACATGTGACATGTGTGGACTGTTTGTGGTGAGGGAACATTCAATTCAATTCAATTTTCAATTCAGTTTATTTGTATAGCCCAATTTCACAAATTACAAATTTGTCTCGGAGTGCTTTACAATCTGTACACATAGACATCCCTGCCCCAAAACCTCACATCGGACCAGGAAAAACTCCAAAATAACCCTTCAGGGGGAAAAAAAGGGAAGAAACCTTCAGGAGAGAACAGAGGAGGATCCCTCTCCAGGATGGACAGAACAATAGATGTAATGTGTACAGAAGGACCGATTTAGAGTTTAAATACATTCAATGAATATGACAGAGTGGATGAATAGTTCATAAGTAGGCATATTCCATGATGGAGACCTCCACGATCCATCAGGCAGATGGCGGTGGGGAGGAGGAGTGGGCGGAGTCTCAACAGTGGGCGGAGTCTCAACAGGACAGTGGCGTAGTCAGGAGCAGGAATTCCACGGCCCAGACCTCGATGATCCATCAGCAGATAGGATCTATGCCGTCTCATAGGGTCCGATGACCCCATGAGACGTGAAGTCACAAGGACTCCGGGGAGAAAGCAGAGTTAGTAACGTGTGATTGAGAGATGAACATTCATCCCTAAGGAGAGAGGAGAGGAGAGAGGTGCTCAGTGCATCCTAAACGTCCCTAAGGAGAGAAAAAAGAGGAGATAGGTATTCAGTGCATCCTAAACGTCCCCCGGCAGCTATAAGCCTATAGCAGCATATCAAGGGGCTGGACCAGGTGAACCTGATTCAGCCCTAACTATAAGCTCTGTCAAAGAGGAAGGTCTTCAGTCTACTCTTAAACGAGGTGACTGTCTGCCTCCCGGACTGAAATTGGAAGCTGGTTCCATAAAAGAGGAGCTTGATAACTAAAGGCTCTGGCTCCCATTCTACTTTTTAAGACTCTAGGAACTAAGTAGTCCCGCATTTAGTGAGCGTAGCTCTCTAGTGGGGCAATATGGTACTCCAAGCTCCTTAAGATATGATGGTGCATCACCAATCAAGGCTTTGTAGGTTAAGAGAAGAATTTTAAAAGTGATTCTTGATTTTACTGGGAGCCAGTGCAGAGCAGCTAGTGCAGGAGTGATGTGATCTCTTTTCTTAGTTTTAGTGAGAACACGAGCTGCAGCATTCTGGATCAACTGGAGGGACCTAAGAGATGTATTAGAGCAGCCTGATAATAAGGAGTTGCAGTAATCCAGTCTCGAAGTAACGAACGCGTGAACCAATTTTTCTGCATCTTTGAGACAAGATGTGCCTGATTTTTGAAATATTACGTAGATGAAAGAATGCAGTCCTTGAGATTTGCTTTACGTGGGAGTTAAAGGACAAGTCCCGATCAAAGATAACGCCAAGATTCTTTACAGTGGTGTTGGATGCCAGGGCAATGCCGTCTACAGAAACCACATCACCAGATAATTGATCTCTGAGGTGCTCAGGGCCGATTAAAATTACTTCGGTTTTGTCTGAGTTTAACATCAAGAAATTGCAGGTCATCCATGTTTTTATGTCTTTAAGACATGCTTGCATTTTACCGAGTTGGTTGCTCTCCTCTGGTTTTATCGATAGATATAGTTGAGTATCATCTGCATAACAATGAAAGTTTATGGAGTGTTTCCTGATAATATTGCCCAAAGGAAGCATGTATAAGGTAAATAAAATTGGTCCAAGCACAGAACCTTGTGGAACTCCGTGATTAACGTTGGTGGTTATCGAGGCGTCATCGTTTACAAATACAAACTGAGATCGATCTGATAAATAGGATTTAAACCAAATTAGTGCCGTGCCTGAAATGCCAATCGACTGCTCCAGTCTCTGTAATAGGATGTCATGGTCAATGGTGTCGAATGCAGCACTAAGGTCTAACAAGACCAGTACAGAGATGAGTCCTCTATCAGCACTAAGGTCTAACAAGACCAGGACAGAGAGGAGTCCTCTATCAGCACTAAGGTCTAACAAGACCAGGACAGAGAGGAGTCCTTTATCTGCTGCCATTAAGAGGTCATTTGTAATTTTCACCAGTGCCGTCTCAGTGCTGTGGTGTTTTCTAAATCCTGATTGAAATTTCTCAAATAAACTATTATGATGTAGAAATTTGCACAACTGATTTGCGACCACTTTCTCAAGGATCTTGGAGAGGAAAGGGAGGTTAGAGATCGGTCTGTAGTTAGCCAATACCTCTGGATCCAGAGTGGGCTTCTTCAGGAGAGGTTTAATAACAGCCACTTTGAAGGAGTGTGGTACGTGGCCTGTTAGCAGAGACACATTGATAATATCTACCACATACCAGCTGCCAATTAAAGGCAAAACATCTTTAAGCAGCCTCGTCGGGATGGGGTCCAAGAGACAGGTAGAGGTGTTCGAAGTAGAAACCGTTGAAGATAATTGGTCACGGTTGATGGGAGAAAAGCCCTCCAAATATACACCAGGGCATACAGCGGTTTCCAAGGCCATTCCACTTGAGGACAGATTGGCACTGGTTAAGGGCAAGAGATTATTAATCTTGTCCCTAATAGTTACAATCTTTTCATAAAAGAAGTTCATGAAGTCATTACCACTGAGGTCTATAGGAATACTTCAACATAACAGGAGCTTTTCTCACACACTCCCTCAGCATTCACCTTTTCATACACACTCCCGAATCTTTATCATGCGTTATTTATATTGCAGAATAACTTTTTATGTACCTACTACTTGAGCTCAAGATTTTAAACTCTATATACTTCATCAATTATGTTGGTTTTACCGTCAAATATGTATCAATATATTCTTTGTTAAAAATCATTTCCATTTTTCTCGAGAGAAGGAGTCTGAGCACCCCAAGGTCACAGCAAGTCACACACACACACACATACACAGAATGATCCGCTCTGCAGCAGCTTTCCAAACAAGCATAAATGTGATTTTTACACGTATCCTTTGAAGCCAGGAGAAAAGTTGCAATAACCAATACTATGAACTCAGGCGAGAAGCTTCTACTGTATCATAAGGATACAGCGCTCGTCCGCTAGGATTTGATAACACCAGTTCACAAATATTGTTTTATTTCTCCTTCACTTCATAGTACCCTCGTCAATGAATTTCCCGGTTTACCCCTCTTCAATGCCCCACAGAGACGTAGTCTGGCCGAGAACCTTCCTCCGAGGAATTCTCAGGGCACTTACGTGTCCCGATACGCTCGGTGTTCAGGTCTCGTTAAAATCGCCAAGAGCTACAGCAAACCCCCCACACAGTTTATTGAAAACAAAAAATCTCTCCCTGTGTCCATTGCATCTCGCGGAATACACACGAGATGAACTATATTCTCTAATTTACCCCTATCACTAGGTGACTACATCCAGTGGCGTACAACGCATTAAACGGAATTATCCACGTTTTAACACGGACTTACCCTATTCATCACCACACTGCCTCTTTTAACACAGACGACAGGACCATGTACTGAGCGGACTCCTCGACACTCGGTGTACAGTGGTTTTCGCTACTACACTGACTCACTCAGTAGTCAGGACCAGCGGTTCTGTTTATTTTAGCGGACTCCTCGACACTTAAAATATAGAACATGGATTTCTACCGACTAAGAACCGACCTTAGTATCTCCGAAGAGCGTCCCTTAGTCTTATCGAAACTCTATTAATTTACCTAAAGGCCCAAGTCTCCAAATTCCCTACTGCCAACACAGCTACCGCTCTAGATTCGCTAACTATACCCTATCAATGGACACTCCCTATATCCCTAACAGTGTGATTATCTGCTTATACTTTACATGTGATCAGTTACAATTTCTAACTGTCTATATTTTTAATTTACGGATAGAGGCTTATCCGCCGTTGACAACCTAATTTAGTGTACTCAATACAGACAGCTGTCTTTACCTGTTATTTATGAGGATCCTCTGGTTGTCAACCGCCGAACAGCCGCCGACCCTTGGTTGGGAGTCAGGGAAACGGACGTCACCGCTCTGGTCAAAAGCTCTTTGTTACTGTCCAGGTCAGCCAACCAACGGTCGGGGTCACCAAATTGTAACGTAATTCAGAATTGGCCGCCTGGAAGAGCTTCTACAAAAATACGAGTCTGCTGTAGTTCTCTCCTTCAGGGAGACGTTTATTCACTGATCACAAGCAAAGTACAAATGCTCACCTGCGATTGCAATCACACGGGGAACTCTCCTCAACACACAAGTCGAGGCCCAGAAACCACACTCCCCCTTAGCACATCAAGATTCAATCTTTTATCCACAGATCTCGTCACAGGTGCATATCGCCCCCCCCTGAGATCTCCTTGACTCTTGTCATCTCATGAGAATTCAATTCAATTCAATTCAGTTTATTTGTATAGCCCAATTTCACAAATTACAAATTTGTCTCGGAGTGCTTTACAATCTGTACACATAGACATCCCTGCCCCAAAACCTCACATCGGACCAGGAAAAACTCCCAAATAACCCTTCAGGGACTGAAAAAGAGAAGAAACCTGCAGGAGAGCAACAGAGGAGGATCCCTCTCCTAGGATGGACAGATGCAATAGATGTAATGTGTACAGAAGGACAGATTTAGAGTTAAAATACATTCAATGAATATGACAGAGTGTATGAATAGTTCATAGTAGGCATATTCCACGATGGAGACCTCCACGATCCATCAGGCAGATGGCGGTGGGGAGGAGGAGGGCGGAGTCTCAACAGGACAGTGGCGTAGTCATGAGCAGGAATTCCACGACCCAGACGATCCATCAGGCAGATAGGATCTATGCCGTCTCATAGGGTCCGATGACCCCATGAGACGAAAGTCAAAAGGACTTCCGGGAGAAAGCAGAGTTAGTAACGTGTGATTGAGAGATGAAAATTCATCCTTAAGGAGTGAAAAAGAGGAGATAGGTACTCAGTGCATCCTAAAACGTCCCCCGGCAGCTATAAGCCTATAGCAGCATATCAAGGGGCTGGACCAGGGCAAACCTGATTCAGCCCTAACTATAAGCTCTGTCAAAGAGGAAGGTCTTAAGTCTACTCTTAAACGAGGTGACTGTGTCTGCCTCCCGGACTGAAATTGGAAGCTGGTTCCATAAAAGAGGAGCTTGATAACTAAAGGCTCTGGCTCCCATTCTACTTTTAAGACTCTAGGAACTACAAGTAGTCCCGCATTTAGTGAGCGTAGCTCTGTAGTGGGCAATATGGTACGACAAGCTCCTTAAGATATGATGGAGCATCACCAATCAAGGCTTTGTAGGTTAAGAGAAGAATTTTAAAAGTGATTCTTGATTTTACTGGGAGCCAGTGCAGAGCAGCTAGTGCAGGAGTGATGTGATCTCTTTTCTTAGTTTTAGTGAGAACACGAGCTGCAGCATTCTGGATCAACTGGAGGGACCTAAGAGATTTATTAGAGCAGCCTGCTAATAAGGAGTTGCAGTAATCCAGTCTCAAGTAACGAACGTGAACCAATTTTTCTGCATCTTTTGAGACAAGATGTGCCTGATTTTGAAATATTACGTAGATGAAAGAATGCAGTCCTTGAGATTTGCTTTACGTGGGAGTTAAAGGACAAGTCCCGATCAAAGATAACGCCAAGATTCTTTACAGTGGTGTTGGATGCCAGGGCAATGCCGTCTACAGAATCCACATCACCAGATAATTGATCTCTGAGGTGCTCAGGGCCGATTAAAATTACTTCGGTTTTGTCTGAGTTTAACATCAAGAAGTTGCAGGTCATCCATGTTTTTATGTCTTTAAGACATGCTTGAATTTTACAGAGTTGGTTGCTCTCCTCTGGTTTTATCGATAAATATAGTTGAGTGTCATCTGCATAACAATGAAAGTTTATGGAGTGTTTCCTGATAATATTGCCCAAAGGAAGCATGTATAAGGTAAATAAAATTGGTCCAAGCACAGAACCTTGTGGAACTCCGTGATTAACGTTGGTGGTTATCGAGGCGTCATCGTTTACAAATACAAACTGAGATCGATCTGATAAATAGGATTTAAACCAAATTAGTGCCGTGCCTGAAATGCCAATCGACTGCTCCAGTCTCTGTAACAGGATGTCATGGTCAATGGTGTCGAATGCAGCACTAAGGTCTAACAAGACCAGGACAGAGAGGAGTCCTTTATCTGCTGCCATTAAGAGGTCATTTGTAATTTTCACCAGTGCCGTTCGGTGCTGTGGTGTTTTCTAAATCCTGATTGAAATTTCTCAAATAAACTATTATGATGTAGAAAGTCGCACAACTGATTTGCACCACTTTCTCAAGGATCTTGGAGAGGAAGGGAGGTTAGAGATCGGTCTGTAGTTAGCCAATACCTCTGGATCCAGAGTGGGCTTCTTCAGGAGAGGTTTAATAACAGCCACCTTGAAGGAGTGTGGTACGTGGCCTGTTAGCAGAGACACATTGATAATATCTAATAGAGAGCCGCCAATTAAAGGCAAAACGTCTTTAAGCAGCCTCGTCGGGATGGGGTCCAAGAGACAGGTAGACGTGTTCGAAGTAGAAACCGTTGAAAATAATTGGTCACGGTTGATAGGAGAAAATTCCTCCAAATATACACCAGGGCATACAGCGGTTTCCAAGGCCATTCCACTTGAGGACAGATTGGCACTGGTTATGGGCAAGAGATTATTAATCTTGTCCCTAATAGTTAAAATCTTTTCATTAAAGAAGTTCATAAAGTCATTACCACTAAGGTTTATAGGAATGCTCGGCTCCACAGAGCTGTGACTCTCTGTCAGCCTGGCTACAGTGCTGAAGAGAAACCTGGGGTTGTTTTTATTTTTTTCTATTATTGATGAGTAATAGGCTGCTCTGGCATTACGGAGGGCCTTCTTATATGTTTTAAGACTATCTCGCCAAACTAAGCGGGATTCTTCGAGATTAGTTGAACGCCATATGCGTTCAAGCTTACGTGACGTTTGCTTCAGTTTGCGGGTCTGAGGGTTATACCAGGAGCAAACCTCCTCTTCCTCACTGTCTTCTTCTTCAGAGGGCTATCGAGTCCAGTGTCATTCTCAGAGAGCCTATGGCACTGTCAACAAGATGATCAATCTGGGACGGACTAAAGTTAGACCAGGAGTCCTCTGTTATATTGAGACGTGGTATCGAATCAAATACAGAAGGAATCGCTTCTTTAAATTTAGCTACAGCACTATCAGTTAGACATCTAGTGTAGAAACTTTTGACTAACGGAGTACACTCCGTAGTATAAATTCAAAAGTTATGAGGTTGTGGTCTGACAGAAGAGGATTCTGTGGGAAGACGTTCAAATGCTCAATGTCAACGCCATAAGTAAGAACAAGATCAAGCGTGTGGCCAAAGCTGTGAGTGGGTTTCTGTACTCTCTGACAGAAGCCAATCGAGTCCAACAAGGAGATGAATGCAGCACTAAGGCAATCATTATCAACATCCACATGGATATTAAAATCTCCAACAATAATAACTTTATCGGTTTTAAGAACCAAACTTGATATAAATTCTGAGAATTCAGATATAAACTCTGAATATGGACCTGGTGGCCCGTACAGAATCACAAATCGAATTGGCTGTAGTGTTTTCCAGGTTGGATGTGAAAGACTAAGAACAAGGCTTTCAAATGAGGTGTAGTGTAATTTTGGTTGAGGATTAATTAATAGGCTCGATTCAAAGATGGCTGCTACTCCACCTCCTCGACCGGTGCCTCGAGGAATGTGAGTATTAATATGACTTGGAGGAGTCGATTCATTCAGGCAGACATATTCTTCATGGCTCAGCCAGGTTTCAGTTAGGCAACATAAATCAATGTGATTATCTGATATTAAATCATTCAGTAACACAGCTTTAGATGACAGAGATCGAATATTTAGGAGACCACATTTAATAGACCTATTTTGTTGCACTGCTGAAATAATTGTGTTAACTTGTATAAGGTTATTGTGTACGACTCCTCTTCTGCTTACTTTTGATTTATTTAATTGAAGTGGCCGTGGGACAGACACAGTCTCTACTCTAAAGTCAAGGGTGGGTAACTGCTCGAATGGAAGAGCAGAGAAGGGTGTTAAACTACAACTCTGCTCCCGGTTCCTGATCTGAACCCTGGGTTGTCATAGATTAAGTCCGTGATCAACTTGGTCATATTCGCAGAAATGAGACGCTCCGTCCAACGTGGGATGAATGCCGCCTCCTCATCAGATCAGGCTTTCCCAGAAAGTCTTCCAGTTGTCTACGTAGCCCACATTATTCGCTGGGCACCACCGACAGCCAGCGGTTGAAAGACGACATTCGGCCATACAATTCGTCTGTCTGCAAATTTGGGAGAGGGCCAGAGAAAATTACGGTGTCCGACAACGTCTTGGCATAAGCACACACCGATTCCACATTAATTTTAGTGACTTCCGACCGACGGGCTCGGCCATTACCACCGCGTGTATTACAATCTGACTGTATCTCCGCTATCCTTAGCCAGCAGCTTCAAACAAGACTCCACGTCGCCCGCTCTGGCCCCCGGGAGGCACACGACTCTAGTCCGTGGCTTCGCTATTTTCACGTTCCTGACTATAGAGCTCCCGATAACCAGGGTGTGCTCCTCAGCGGGTGTGTCGCTGAGCAGGGAAAACTGGTTCGAAACGTGAAGTGGTTGGTGCACAGCGGGCTTCTGTGTAGACTTACTACTCCTGCGAACAGTTACCCAACCATCCGGCTGCACGGTTACCGCCGGGGCACAGCTAACAGCTGACTGTAGCTCCGCGCCGGCTACGGGAGAGGGCGGGCTAACTAGCATAGCTGTCTGAGCTTCGATAGCGGAGCCGTGCATCTAACCCACTTAGACCTGCCTCCAACCTAGCAAATAAACTACACTTGTTGCATGTATCGTTATCATTAAGGGAGGCAGGGGGATAACTATACATGAGACACACTGAGCAAGAGGGAGCGGGAGGGAGAGAAGAAGAAGTCATGCTCGCTGTTGAGCTGGCAACCAGAGCTTACCGGAAGAGTGAGATGATGCGTTCAGGAGCAGCTGGGAAAATCAGACTCACTGGTTCTCTACCCTAGTGTGACTGCATATCGCCCCCCCCCCCTGAGATCTCCTTGACTCTTGTCATCTCATGAGAATTCACTCTTACCCCCGGGTGGGGGCTGTCTCTTGGTATGTGTAAATACTGATGACAAGTGTGAATGTTGAATACTGTCAGGCGTGTAGCTGCCCTTGAGCTGCAGACACAATATCTCTCTCTCCTCACAGGCAAAGTGCCGTCTCTTCTGATGCTTTGCCGGAACCTAGACATTACGGTCCCTTCAATAAATCAGATTAATATTAACAGTACTACAAGCTGTCTAGTGGGGTAATATGGTACTACAAGCTCTCTAGTGGGGTAACATGGTACTACAAGCTCTCTAGTGGGTCACAAGCTCTAGTGGGGTAACATGGTACTACAAGCTCTCTAGTGGGGTAATATGGTACTACAAGCTCTCTAGTGGGGTAACATGGTACTACAAGCTCTCTAGTGGAGTAACATGGTACTACAAGCTCTCTAGTGGGTAACATGGTACTACAAGCCTCTAGTGGAGTAACATGGTACTACAAGCTCTCTAGTGGGGTAACATGGTACTACAAGCCTCTAGTGGGGTAACATGGTACTACAAGCCCTCTAGTGGGGTAACATGGTACTACAAGCTCTCTAGTGGGGTAACATGGTACTACAAGCTCTCTAGTGGGGTAACATGGTACTACAAGCTCTCTATTGGGGTAACATGGTACTACAAGCCCTCTAGTGGGGTAACATGGTACTACAAGCTCTCTAGTGGGGTAACATGGTACTACAAGCCCTCTAGTGGTGTAACATGGCACTACAGGCTCTCTAGTGGGGTAACATGGTACTACAAGCTCTCTAGTGGGGTAACATGGTACTACAAGCTCTCTAGTGGGGTAACATGGTACTACAAGCTCTCTAGTGGGGCAACATGGTACTACAAGCCTCTAGTGGGGTAATATGGTACTACAAGCTCTCTAGTGGGGTAACATGGTACTACAAGCTCTCTAGTGGGGTAACATGGTACTACAAGCTCTCTAGTGGGGTAACATGGTACTACAAGCCCTCTTGTGAGGTAATATGGTACTACAAGCTCTCTAGTGGGGTAACATGGTACTACAAGCCCTCTAGTGGGGTAATATGGTACTACAAGCTCTCTAGTGGGGTAATATGGTACTACAAGCCCTCTTGTGGGGTAACATGGTACTACAAGCTCTCTAGTGGGGTAACATGGTACTACAAGCCCTCTTGTGGGGTAATATGGTACTACAAGCTCTCTAGTGGGGTAATATGGTACTACAGGCTCTCTAGTGGGGTAACATGGTACTACAAGCTCTCTAGTGGGGCAACATGGTACTACAGGCCTCTAGTGGGGCAACATGGTACTACAGGCCTCTAGTGGGGTAATATGGTACTACAAGCTCTCTAGTGGGCAACATGGTACTACAGGCTCTCTAGTGGAGCAACATGGTACTACAAGCCTCTAGTGGGCAACATGGTACTACAAGCTCTCTAGTGGGGTAACATGGTACTACAGGCTCTCTAGTGGGGTAACATGGTACTACAGGCCCTCTTGTGGGGTAATACGGTACTACAAGCCCTCTTGTGGGGTAATATGGTACTACAAGCTCTCTAGTGGGGTAATATGGTACTACAGGCTCTCTAGTGGGTAACATGGTACCACAAGCCTCTAGTGGTGTAATATGGTACCACAAGCTCTGTAGTGGGGCAACATGGTACTACAGGCCTCTAGTGGGGCAACATGGTACCACAGGCCTCTAGTGGGGTAATATGGTACTACAAGCTCTCTAGTGGGGTAACATGGTACTACAAGCCTCTAGTGGGGTAACATGGTACTACAAGCCTCTAGTGGGGTAACATGGTACCACAAGCCTCTAGTGGGGTAATATGGTACTACAAGCCTCTAGTGGGGCAACATGGTACCACAGGCCTCTAGTGGGGTAATATGGTACTACAAGCCTCTAGTGGGGCAACATGGTACCACAGGCTCTCTAGTGGAGCAACATGGTACCACAAGCCTCTAGTGGGGCAACATGGTACTACAAGCCTCTAGTGGGGCAACATGGTACCACAAGCCTCTAGTGGGGTAATATGGTACTACAAGCCTCTAGTGGGGTAATATGGTACCACAAGCCTCTAGTGGGGCAACATGGTACTACAAGCCTCTAGTGGGCAACATGGTACCACAAGCCTCTAGTGGGGCAACATGGTACTACAAGCCTCTAGTGGGGTAATATGGTACTATAAGCCTCTAGTGGGGTAATATGGTACTATAAGCCTCTAGTGGGGCAACATGGTACCACAAGCTCTCTAGTGGGCAACATGGTACCACAAGCTCTCTAGTGGGGCAACATGGTACTATAAGCTCTCTAGTGGGCAACATGGTACTACAAGCCTCTAGTGGGGCAACATGGTACTATAAGCCTCTAGTGGGGCAACATGGTACTACAAGCTCTCTTGTGGGGTAACATGGTACTACAAGCCCTCTAGTAGGGTAACATGGTACTACAAGCTCTCTAGTGGGGTAACATGGTACTACAAGCTCTCTAGTAGGGTAACATGGTACTACAAGCTCTCTAGTGGGGTAACATGGTACTACAAGCTCTCTAGTGGGGTAACATGGTACTATAAGCTCTCTAGTGGGGTAACATGGTACTACAAGCTCTCTTGTAGGGTAATATGGTACTATGAGCTCTCTAGTGGGGTAAAATGGTCCAAAAGTAACATCTGCAGAAACACATTTTTCTCTGCCTCCATCAATCCTGTGACGTGACTTTAAGAGTATGATGGGAGAATTTATACCGAGTAAATAAATGCTGCTTGATTTAAATCTGCTATCGGATTGTATAACCTCATCTGTTTCTGGTCAGCTGAAAAAGGGCCCGCCGATGCCTCCACCACCTAAAGCTACACCGACCAAGGAGGTGGCCGAAGAGCAGATCATCGACCTGTTTGGAGGCGACTTTTTACCAGCACCTTCACCATCGCAGGTCTGTGGAGTCCTCTTCTTTGTTCATGAACAACTCCTAAAACAAACAGATGCAACTTGTGCATTTTGTGTTGAATACATGTGCTTACCTCCTTTTGTGTGTTGTTGTTGTTGTTGTTGTTCCCCACAGCCCAATGAAAGACCAGGAGAATCTCTTCTGGACCTGGACTTTGATGCTTTTCAGCCACAAGAAAGTGTTTCTCCGATACCACAGGTTCTCTTTAAACAGCAGAATTTAAACATTCACATTTGACTTGCAACAGTTTGAACTTAAGCGTCCCCAAGAACACTTGATATGCTCGATGGGACAAAGCAATGCGAGAACCACAAGTTGCACCAACAGAGTGGTCTGGTGACTCGGAGGCTAAAGTAGATCACGTCCCAAACACACCTGCTCCCAGCACATTTCATCTCACACAGACAGACCCAGGTAAACGGGTCACTGATCACTTGATGATGAAATATGTTGAATTTTGTGTTCAAATGAGAGATAATCTCTAAAAAAAACAATAAAAAAGTGAAAAATAGATAAATCACAAACATATAATTTTTTAAAGTCTGTGAACGACATGAGTGTGAGAAGGTATGTCAAAAGTCAAATGTACAGTTTATCATTCCAAGTCCATCCCAGTTGATACAGATATGTCTATATGTATGTGGTTAAAATGTGTTTATAGTCTGCGCCACATGAACAACATGGACTCTCTCTTTCAGACCGCTGTGCCTTGGGATATGTGGTCGGTGAGTAAAGCCGCTTTTATTTCTAGTTGTTAAAATATATAATTTTTTCACTGCACAGTACTTCCTCTTTTCTATTTATGATGCATTGATTTTTAGAGTTAGATATATCTATTAGGGTATGATGAAAAAGTGAAATTGGTGCAGTTTTTGTACTTTACTACAGTTTTTTTTCAATCGCTAACAAGCGCTTACCCATACTTCAGATACTTTTTCTAAACTCTTAACACAGACTCACACCTACAAACCACAATTGGCCAAATGGATGATTTTCTTGTCAAAAGCACATTTTGTTAAATATATACGAACTCTTCATTTCAAAATAGAACACATCTTTTTCTGCAGACACTAACTTTACCAAAACACTGGAAATCTGACTCAAAATGAAATTATTCTGTCAAAGAATAACTCTTGTTTTCACTTCACAAGCTCCTTCCAGTCAGTCAAAGTCCACCAGGTTTCAAAACACTGGCTGTTGCTGACATTACAAAAACTGCACAGACTTTTATGTTTCAGTTTTTCAGGTCTTTGCATGTAATCCACTGTTTTTACACGACATGTCTTTGTTGGGAACTGTATGTCCACATGTAATGTTCACATTCAAAAGCATTCCAGTAAAAACCAAATCAGTTTTTTTCTCTTTACTGTTTACTACAGGAGGTACAGTATAAATACTGTTTACAGTCTGATGGAACAGAAACAGTTTGACAGTAATGCTTACAGTGAACAAAATATCCAAGAAACACACAAGAGCTTCTGAACAAAAAAAACAACGGCAAAAAGCCCAGATAAAAGGGGGGGGAACTATTGTTCCTTTAAAAAAGTTACAGTAAATCCAAACTTTATTTTTAATTTTTTAATTTTTTACAAATAAACTATGTTTTGGGGCAATGGCTGCAATAGATGATTGAACAACATCCGGTTCGTCAATGTAGGCGGCGTCTGAGTGATCAACATCTCAACCGGTCATAATCAAAATGTAAATTCAAATCCAAAACTTGCTAAAACATATTTCCCAAAACTCTGACCTACCATCAGGTGATGGGGAATCAATTGTTTGTTTATTATCAGATGAGATATATTGTTTTATAACTGATATCATTGCAGAAGAGGTTTTTAGACTGTATCTAAGGTTTGGAATATTGTGTTTGCCATTGTGGGATGTTGTGTGTTAACATTCCTAAATAATACAAAAACAATCCATCGTTTTGTTGGGAGGTATAGCTCGTCTGTTAAGAGAATGTAAGCATTGTGGAAATGTGTTCACTGACTGCATATTGTGTGAACACGACATGAAACGTGTGAATGGTACGGCCACAAATCACCAATGCTGTGCTAATTGTGTTTAGTTTTGAAAATGTGACCACTGATTGGACAAACGCTTGGTAGCGCCTGAAAAAAACTGTCTTGAATAATTTTCTAAAAATATATCAATGAATACCGTACACAGTTCATGTCCCTGAACCATTTCCTAACGCTCCAACTCTGATTGTTTTAATTAGGAAAATGCCCAAAGAGCTCAACCTGTAAGTACAGACACTTGCACACCTTGTTATCGTCATCACTAAAACACAATAAATCACCAAGAATCAGTTTTAATTTAAACTCGATATCCCCATGATGATGATATTCACCCTTCAGACCATAAATAAATTCACATTTTCACTCTCGAACATCAGTAGAAAACCCACTCTGTGTATGTGCATGCACTGGCTGTCCAGTTTGACTCTGTAGGTTTAAAGCAGGAGGTCAAACTTTAACACTACAATACTTTCCCAAGCAGGCTGCAGACACCAGCTTCGTCGCCGACTGGTCCGCTGACTTTGGTTCATTGTCAGCAAAGGAAGATGCTGCTCCAGGAGTTGAGGCTCCTGCTGTAGGGCTGGAGAGGGCACAGGGTGGGGCACAGGGTGGGGCTCAGGACTTGCCCCAGACAGACGGCTGGCAGCCAGGTGCAGACACAACTACACCTCCTCAGGACAGTGAGGTAGCCACAGCAGCTGAAGATGAGGTTAGCAGCTGGAACTATCAAACTAACCCCAACCTACATTCATCTGCAGTTAGAGCTGATGAAGTTGAGACTAGGCAGTCAGACTCAGTGGGAGCTACAGGGCAGGAGGATCGCAGGAAGTCCACCCCAGGACTGATATTCACCAATGAGTATGGTGAAGAGATTGAGGATAGTACAGAGGACAGAGGGGACGAGTGGTCCGGGTCTCCAGATAGGTTTGGTTCTGAATATGAGACCGCTGAGGAGTTGGGAGATGCAGGCCAAGGGGGAGGCTGGGCAAGTGCCGATGATGAACTCTCATATGAAGATTGTCCCCCAGTGAATGTCTCGGAGGGGTTGGGGTGTGGACATGGTGGTGGAGCAGGGTTAGGGTCTCAAACGGTAGAACAGGCGTACCCAGAGAGCGAAGCTGCAGAGGAAGAGCTGACAGGAAAAGAATATGATCTCAAATCGGTTTACAGTGATCCTTTTGCTGAAACACGGGGAGGAGGTGCGTTTGATTCAGATCCTTTTGCTGAAACACGGGGAGGAGGTGCGTTTGATTCAGATCCTTTTGCTGAAACACGGGGAGGAGGTGCGTTTGACTCAGATCCTTTTGCTGAAACACGGGGAGGAGGTGCGTTTGATTCAGATCCTTTTGCTGAAACACGGGGAGGAGGTGCGTTTGATTCAGATCCTTTTGCTGAAACACGGGGAGGAGGTGCATTTGATTCAGATCCTTTTGCTGAAACACGGGGAGGAGGTGCGTTTGATTCAGATCCTTTTGCTGAAACACGGGGAGGAGGTGCGTTTGATTCAGATCCTTTTGCTGAAACACGGGGAGGAGGTGCATTTGATTCAGATCCTTTTGCTGAAACACGGGGAGGAGGTGCATTTGATTCAGATCCTTTTGCTGAAACACGGGGAGGAGGTGCGTTTGATTCAGATCCTGTTGCTCGTACAGAGTTTGGAAACAAAGGCGTTGGTTTTGAACTTGATCAATTTGCTGCAACCTCAGGAGAAGGTGGACTTGTCTCCACTGGGGATGGAGAGAGAGGTGGGTGGGATACAGACTCTTTTGCCAACACCTTCCCAGCCGCCTCTTCAGGGACTGAGGGTCCCTCCTACAGCATGTCCTGGCAGAACGTTAGTCACAACAGTGACTTCGACTCCTTTTTCACTCAGCAAAACTTTGCTTCTGCTGCTGTCTCTGGGATGGCAAAGGGAATCCAAGATGTAATCGTTACCAGAATTCACAAAGAACCAGAACATTCAGACATGTCCGAAGATGAGTCTGCAAACCGGAGATTTGGGAAGTTGTCCCGAGAGCTAGATACAGAAAAGGAAGAGGTACTTGACTTCCTACCGTCTTCATTGTGGTCGTTAGTATAGGGTAGAATAGAAAACATGAAATCCCATGTTCCGTCTCCCACCCTCCCACAGTTTGAGAGCAAAAGTGAAAGTAGAAACCTGGATCCCAGCCTGAGCTCCTCCCACTTCTCCTCTTCCGTGCTTTGTCTGCTTGTTCATTCTATACTTTCATTCTAACATTAAGTCCATCGTTCCGGATCATCCTGGACTTGTTTTACCAGAAGCTTCAAACACTAATTTGTGTCTTTGCAATTCAATTTAGGAGAACAATGCTTTACATGGATTTTTACAGGTAATTGTTTAAACTACACTTGAATTGGCACCCATTGTACAGATGGAACATTGAAATGAGCAGTTTGCAGAGATTAATTCAACTGTTCTGATTACAGCATTCATCACATATTTTAGTTGCAGCTTGGTCAGAGCTATTTCCGTCCACATGGACCGTTGATATTAGTTCATTGTATTTTTTGCTTTTACCAATCAGCCTACCAGCTGTAAGTTTAAACCTTTCAGATGTTCTTTCACTGTCAGTGGCCAGGTTGAACTACGAAACGTATCTATTTACTCTTTGAGTGTAACAAAGAGGTTGCCCCAAAGGTCACAGGTCGCTGCTGTTTTTAGTTGCTTAAAGGTATACATTGACCCTAACTACATGCGTACATCATCAGACCCTCAGAAGTCTTATTCCGTGTACATCCTGTGTCTTCATATTCTCTATATACTCTTCTGTGAATGCAACATAATCATGTATTTCCAGATTGTAGTTGTCAGTTGTGACTCTTCTTCTCTACATTTGACACATGCTCCCCGAAGGATTCCACTGCCCCATCATTCTTTGCAGATTTTAATAAGATGGTGAGTTGGACGTTTAAATTCATCTTGTGACTTGGAATGTTGTATTGATCTATTTAATGAGCTCCTCTGTTCATCAGTTCTATCTTTATATGTTCTTTTGCAATAGACATTATATCTTTTGCATGCATTTGTGCTAAGTGTGTTTTCTTACTGTTTGATCCATAGTGCTTTGTAACCTCAAAAATATAATCTGCTCGGCAAAATCGATATTGCAGACAGAACTTGCACTTGTGACGTTTAGTTGTGTATTGCATGCATCAATCTGACGGACCATGTATGATGCATGCGGCTGCGTACACTGGGCTGTGACACCATACCTAGATGCTAATATACACAGTTACATATACAAACTGTGCCAGCCAAAGCTGGTATATAATACAACAAGATTTACATTCTGTTTTTGCATTATTTATAAATTGTAAGGTAGTTCTGATATCACCTCCTGACCCATCTGCTGACATTTATATTCGTTGCTCTATTTCATCCTTCCTGACCACCAGAGTTGGTGCTTAGCACTGGATGTCTTCCGTCTCACGCACACGCAGGTCGAGTCTTAATAACAACAAAGTCACCTGTGACCTCAGATGACCCCCAGCCGGGTATAAGTTCCGGGGTCATCCTGAGATCAGTCCTTTTTCATCTTCTCACTACGCAGGCTAACTACTATGTTGCCATCAGTTAAAGCTGAACTTTTACAGAGAAGGAACTCTTGTAGCCTGGTGACCACTGGTTGGAGTTGCGGGTCTCTCGCCCTCCCACTGTTACAGCAGAGTGTCTCCACTCAGGCTAACTTGCGGTCACATTAATTGTGACCGCTTCCAGACTAGTGAAGAGTGTCCTCGCTCCCTCTTTCTAGACAGACTGTTTCTGAGCTGTTTTCACAGGACCCGTGTCCACAGTAGTTGTCGCTTAGGCTGACTGCTGGGACACCAGTAATCACCGCTGCTGTACTAGTGAAGAGGATGTCCTCGCTTCCTCTCACTGACTGTTCCCTGCCTCTCTCTAGCAGCAGTCAGCAGAGCGCTCGCCGCTCAGACTGACTTAGTAGCCCTCATCATTTAGTGGGAGTCCCTCCAGAGTGGTGGCTATATCTAACTGTCTGGCTGTAGCACCTGTATGGCTGCTCTCCAGCCTGAAGACGGCCATGGCCTTTGCCAACCCTCGCCTTGGCTCGAGCTTCCGAGGAAGGGCCTATCGGGGAGCCCGTGCATGAACTGCGGCATTATGCCTTGCGCAGTAAGTGGCGATAGATTGACCGAGGTAGAACACCTGAGGGGTGAGGTTGACCTCCCCCTTCAGGGGAGCCTCATCCAGCCCAACCTAACCGTTTCAAATGCCGTGGCCCCCATCAAGAGGACTAGGTCCGGTGTGCTGGCTTCTAGAGTGGATCTGCCAACCGCCAAACTAGCTCAGATGAAGTCGCTTGAGGCATCGGATCCACCTGCGGCTGAGCCGGTCCCAGGGGAGAAGTTATCTGAGTCAGCCAATCTCTTTACTGAATACAGTAACGTGCGGCCCTCCCACACTTCTGGACCTGGCTCTCGTTCCTCAGCCCATGGGCCTTTGGAGGAGGCAGTCGACTACTCCATGGGGCCTGTCATCCGCAGGGAACTGGCATGCCAGCAGTTGGACATAAGGCAGCGGAACCCCTGCCTGCTCGTGTTTTCTTTAGGCGCGTTCCATACCCTATAACCTTTTCTATCCATCCCTCCGAAGAATATCTGAGGGAGTTGCACGCATGCTGGAGAGACGGCAGCGCTCTCTCCTGTCTTAAGTCAGATAGCCGAACACTCTCAGACGTGAGTCTGTCGACTTGAAGCTTGCCTTTTTTCAGGTTCCTATTGTGCCTTACAACAAATGGTTCCTTCGTTTCACTTTCCAAAGCCGTTATTTTCAGGGTGCTTCCATTCGGACACTCCTACGAGTGTTCACAATGTGTGTTACTGCTGCCCTTTCCCCTGCTATCACAAGGCGTGGAGATACTGCCGTACCTGGGCGGTTGTCTGATCTGTGTGCCATCCCTGTGTAAGGCCTGACAGGACACTGCTCGCTTTCTCTCTCTCATGTGGCCCTGTGGGGCCTCGGTAAACACAGAGAAGAGCTTTCTGTGCCATTCTCGGAGCATAACCTTCATCGGTGTGCCCAAACAGTTCCTGCCATACTTGAGAAGGAAACGTTTACCTGTTCGATCTGACAACACCTCAACCGTGTTTTCACACAAACCACCAGGGGGGCACAAGGTCTGCACAGCTGCTCCGGGTGTCCCATGCCCTTCTGACTTGGGCAGCATCCTGGCCTGACTCGTTTTCGGGCGATGCATCTACCAGGAGAATGAAACCAGAACGCAGATTCCCTCTCCCGTCACAAGCCTCCATTGGGGGAGTAGTGGCTTCATTCAGAAGTGGTGTCCAGCACCTGGGGTCTCTTCAGCAGGGCAGAGGTGGATCTCTTGCCTAAGAGCGGAGATGTCGGCCCACTGCCCCCACTGGTTCTCCTTGAGGGAGAGTACCGGCCCTCTTGGTCAAGATGCCCTGGCTCACATGTGGCCAGAGGGTCTTCTTTATGCTCCCCCCCCCCCCCATTTCCTCTGATATTGCCAACTACTCTTCCGGGTTTTTCAACAGGGCCACAGGCTTTTGCTGGTGGCCCCATTATTTTCCGCCAGGACTTGGTTCCCCCTGTTGCGGGATGCCATGGTGCCTCCCCGACAAGAGGGACCTCCTACCGCAGCCAGGGGGTGGGATCTGGCATCCCAATCCCAGCCGTGTTTAACTGTGGGTCTGGCCGCTGGAGGGCCGTCCGGCTGCAGAGCGGCAGAAGGACTTTTCTGAATGCCAGAGTGCCGTCTACCCGTCTATAGTACGACTGCAGATGGAGGCTGTTTGCTGACTGGCATGCGGTTCACAACAGGGAACTACTGTGTCTACTGTACTAGAGCCTCCGACTACTATTATTACTATTACTACTACTACTATTACTACTGCGGTTTATAGGAATACACGGCTTCACAGAGCTGTGACTCTGTGAGCTCCAGTGCAAAAGAGAAACCTGGGGTTGTTCTTAATTATCTCTATTCCTGACGAGTAATAGGCTGCTGTGGCATTATGAAGGGCCTTATGTATTTTAAGACCATCTCGCCAAACTAAGCGTGATTCTTCCAGATTGGTGGAACGCCATATGTTTTCAAGCTTTTGTGATGTTTGCTTTAATGTTCAAGTTTGCAAATGAAAGGTGTTGTGTACCGTGTGGGTGGTACTTTCAAGTTTTATGCAGGATAAGCTGAACAACACAAGCAGAGATGAAGGCGGGATTAGTATTAATGATTGGATGACCACCATCTTTCTTTTCAAAAGAAAGAAGTTCCCGCAGATTTAACTGATGCTTCAGAAGTCTCCGTGACAGAAGTTGCTGCGGAAAAAGAAAACCCTTCATCTCCCCCTGCTGTCGAGGAGCCTCCAGGAGGGGGAGCTGGAAGTGAGGTGGAGGATTTTGCAGCTTCCTCTGGTGGTGAGGAAGATGCAGCAGAAAGTTCTGGCAGCCTGAAGGAAGACAAGTTTGATGTGAGTGTAAGTGTTTAGCACACAATATAAATACTCACTCTGAGAGAGAGAGAGAGTACACATTAGACTTATAAAAGAAGAAAGTCTCCCACGTACCTCTGGAGAGGAGGTCTCCCCCAATGAACCCTCTCCTGAAGCCTCTCTCAAACCCTAGCCCCCCCTACCTAGATCAAAGCTTGAAAGCAGAAGGCTGTTGCTGCAATTCTACTTTAGGAGACTAAGAATTGCTATTAAATGCAAGTTTGGACCACAGAGTCCTGAGGAGACAGTTCAAGAGTGTTGAAAGTAGCAGCGCTGTGAACCACCATTCAATTCAGTTTATTTGTAGAGCCCACTATCACAAATTTGCCTCAGAGGGCTTTACAATCTGTACACAAAGATACCTTTGACCTTTGACCTCACATCGGATCAGAAAAAAAATCCCCAAAAATAGAAAAAAAACCTTTCAGGGGAAAAAAAGTGAAGAAACCTTCAGGAGAGCACAGAGGAGGATCCCTCTCCCCGGATGGACAGAGCAATATATGTCATGTGACCAGATGAACAATAGATGTCATGTGACCAGATGAACAATAAATGTCATGAGACCAGATGAACAATAGATGTCATGAGACCAGATGAACAATAGATGTCATGAGACCAGATGAACAATAGATGTCATGAGACCAGATGAACAATAGATGTCATGTGACCAGATGAACAATAAATGTCATGAGACCAGATGAACAATAGATGTCATGAGACCAGATGAACAATAGATGTCATGAGACCAGATGAACAATAGATGTCATGAGACCAGATGAACAATAGATGTCATGTGACCAGATGAACAATAGATGTCATGAGACCAGATGAACAATAGATGTCATGTGACCAGATGAACAATAGATGTCATGAGACCAGATGAACAATAGATGTCATGTGACCAGATGAACAATAGATGTCATGTGACCAGATGAACAATAGATGTCATGTGACCAGATGAACAATAGATGTCATGTGACCAGATGAACAATAGATGTCATGTGACCAGATGAACAATAGATGTCATGTGACCAGATGAACAATAGATGTCATGTGACCAGATGAACAATAGATGTCATGTGACCAGATGAACAATAGATGTCATGTGACCAGATGAACAATAGATGTCATGTGACCAGATGAACAATAGATGTCATGTGACCAGGTGAACAATAGATGTCATGTGACCAGATGAACAATAGATGTCATGTGACCAGATGAACAATAGATGTCATGTGACCAGATGAACAATAGATGTCATGTGACTAGATGAACAATAGATGTCATGTGACCAGATGAACAATAGATGTCATGTGACTAGATGAACAATAGATGTCATGTGACCAGATGAACAATAGATGTCATGTGACTAGATGAACAATAGATGTCATGTGACCAGATGAACAATAGATGTCATGTGACTAGATGAACAATAGATGTCATGTGACCAGATGAACAATAGATGTCATGTGACTAGATGAACAATAGATGTCATGTGACCAGATGAACAATAGATGTCATGTGACCAGATGAACAATAGATGTCATGTGACCAGATGAACAATAGATGTCATGTGACTAGATGAACAATAGATGTCATGTGACCAGATGAACAATAGATGTCATGTGACTAGATGAACAATAGATGTCATGTGACCAGATGAACAATAGATGTCATGTGACCAGATGAACAATAGATGTCATGTGACCAGATGAACAATAGATGTCATGTGACTAGATGAACAATAGATGTCATGTGACTAGATGAACAATAGATGTCATGTGACCAGATGAACAATAGATGTCATGTGACTAGATGAACAATAGATGTCATGTGACCAGATGAACAATAGATGTCATGTGACCAGATGAACAATAGATGTCATGTGACTAGATGAACAATAGATGTCATGTGACCAGATGAACAATAGATGTCATGTGACTAGATGAACAATAGATGTCATGTGACTAGATGAACAATAGATGTCATGTGACCAGATGAACAATAGATGTCATGTGACTAGATGAACAATAGATGTCATGTGACTAGATGAACAATAGATGTCATGTGACCAGATGAACAATAGATGTCATGTGACCAGATGAACAATAGATGTCATGTGACCAGATGAACAATAGATGTCATGTGACCAGATGAACAATAGATGTCATGTGACAGATGAACAATAGATGTCATGTGACTAGATGAACAATAAATGGCATGTGACCAGATGATCAATAGATGTCATGAGACCAGATGAACAATAGATGTCATGTGACCAGATGAACAATAGATGTCATGTGACTAGATGAACAATAGATGTCATGTGACCTGATGAACAATAGATGTCATGTGACCAGATGAACAATAGATGTCATGTGACTAGATGAACAATAGATGTCATGTGACCAGGTGAACAATAGATGTCATGTGACCAGATGAACAATAGATGTCATGTGACCAGGTAAACAATAGATGTCATGTGACCAGGTAAACAATAGATGTCATGTGACCAGATGAACAATAGATGTCATGTGACTAGATGAACAATAGATGTCATGTGACCAGATGAACAATAGATGTCATGTGACAAGATGAACAATAGATGTCATGTGACGAGATGAACAATAGATGTCATGTGACCAGATGATCAATAGATGTCATGTGACTAGGTGAACAATAGATGTCATGTGACTAGGTGAACAATAGATGTCATGTGACCAGATGAACAATATATGTCATGTGACCAGATGAACAATAGATGTCATGTGACCAGATGAACAATAGATGTCATGTGACCAGATGAACAATAGATGTCATGTGACCAGGTGAACAATAGATGTCATGAGACCAGATGAACAATATATGTCATGTGACTAGATGAACAATAGATGTCATGTGACCAGATGAACAATAGATGTCATGTGACCAGGTGAACAATAGATGTCATGTGACCAGGTGAACAATAGATGTCATGTGACCAGGTGAACAGCGTTAGATATTACTTAGGGCATTACTCGTGGTATTTTAGTAGTTTGGCTTTCTTGAAGAAATGTTACTTTCTTGATTCTTGTTATTCTGAGTTTGTCCTCGTGGTTGAATTCACTTATTGTATGTCGCTTTGGATAAAAGCGTCTTCTAAATGTTGTCATGTAAATAAACAGATTTGTGTTTGCACAAATCAGATCCCTCCTGCTGACGAAGACAAAGCCTCTTCAGCTGAAGCAGCTCCTTCGGTAACTATATCTCAATTTTAATTATGACCAGGAATCCAAACAACCATCAAAAGCATTGAAGTTAATTATTACATTGTTCCAATGTAGGGGAGTCATCCTCTGGTGGTATTTGTTTCTCTGTAAAATGCTGCAGAAAGCAGAACTATAAAATAGCAGGTTTATAAGTACATCAATATTAGCACTCACCATAACTCGATTTAAAAGACAATTGGAAGGTGAAAACAATCAAATAAACAAAACATCATTTGAGTAATAATACAATATAAAAGCCAGTGTCTGAAAGTATGAACCCTTAACCTGACCATAAAGAGACTCTTCAATCAACATGTTAAAGTAGGAACAGTAATGTCGAAGTACAATATATAATTAATTTAGATGAATTGTAAGTATAACACATTTATGTATTCATTATTATAACTAAATATTAGGGCTGTCAATCGATTAAAAAAAATTAACGAATTAATCGCACATTTTGAAATTCATTTATCGCGATTAAAAGTTTTTTTCTTTTTTTTTAAAGACACAACTTCCCACAGAGCTGTGTTTTCAAAGAGGCTCCTTCCTATAAAGTGCCAGCGAGGTATTTAATATCGTGGATGATAAATTGTTTCTTCAGTGAAACATCAGATTAGTAAACAAGGTGTATTAGAGACCCCATTGGTCCTGTCATCTTTAACAGAGAACAGCAGAACCAGTGGCCTTGGTAACTGACTGACATTCACATGTGTCACGTGACCCTCTGGAGGCTGGGCTCATGTCTGACATTCTACAAAAATATGTAAATTCACCTTTTAAAAGGCGTTTGCATATGACACATGTCCATGTGTTATACATCAAACATTCCAGAACAATCTCAGCTCTATTCAATGAGGCTCAGTTGTCCTCGCGCCGTGTTCTCTGTCCTCTGACTGACAGGCTGCTATAGAGCCTCACCCGTGAGGTGGGAGGTCCTTGTGATTTACTGAGTGTTCATTGGTTGTTTTTTTCGCAAAATGTTGACAGACAAACGGATTGACCAATCACGGTGAAGGTTTCGTGTGACGAGTTCTTTCCGCGCCGCGTCCCCCGACACGTCGCCCCTTCGTTCCTCTGTGTATCAGAGGGGGAGACGGGAGGAAGGAGGAGCAGGAGGAAACCCGACTGATTCATCCACGAGTTAAACTGATTTATGATCCTTATTTTCGCGGAAAACTCAGTTTTAAAAACGGAAAGTGTGTCAAACCGCACTGCTGCGGTGTGACACTCAGAGGAGTGCAAAAACTTCAACGACACCGGAAGTAAACAAAGTTTCGTTAATTACATTAAAATATTTTAGTGCGTTAATCGCGGCCAAATTAATCGCATAGATGAACGCGTTAACGCTGACAGCCCTACTAAATATATAATACAACTAAATGTTTCTCTTCAGGAAAAGATGCCGATCCCCTCCGTCGTGATCGAGCCGGCCTCCAGTAACGAAGGCGATGACGACCGTGATGCTGACATCATCTCTCCCACTGCCATCAGTGACAACGGTGTAGCAGCTGAGAGCCAGACCATCAAACACATGAGTCCTTCTGGGGGAGTGTCAGGACTCCCTGATGACTTCCTCTACAAGGTGGGTCTACCGCCAGATACCAGCTGCCCACGTTGAACTTAGGCTCGTTTCCAGACTCGACCTGTTGTCAGCAGGCGGCGTGATGATGGTGTTCTTCCTGCAGGTGGAGACGATGCACGACTTTGAGGCTGCAAATTCAGATGAACTGGAACTGAACAGAGGCGACGTGGTGCTGGTGGTTCCCACTGCTTCGGTCGAGGATCAGGTGAGAAGCGTTGTAAGGAAGGAACGAGGATGGAGGCGCCTGTAGTTCAGACCGAGTCATTGTGTGGTTGTTGTTGCAGGAGGCCGGCTGGCTCACAGGATTCAAAGAAAGCGAGTGGCTCACACTTGGCGCTGGTGCTCACAAAGGACTTTTCCCAGACAACTTCACACAGCGTTTGGAGTGAGCGGTCCCCCCAGCTGGTGGGCATGAGCAGAAGCTTGAGACGTCCAAGCCGTCCAGTCAGCGTGTAGCCGACACCTAGAACCCCTTCTAGTCTACTGGACAATACAATGGTTCTATGATCTACAGAAGCCAAACAACATGGTCATAAAAAGTAGTTCTATTCCCAGTATAACTGAAAATTCCTAAGCATGACGTGATAGTATGGTCTACCCTTCTCTGGAATTGAGATGTTCTTTTGTTGCTTTTGAAAGAAGAAGAAAATTATAATGTATAATGCATTGGGAATGTTGAAATCTACATGTTCACGCAAACAAAAAGCGATCGTTTTCTGAAGAGAAGAAAGATATACTAAACCTTCTTTGCACCAAGTGTGTTGTAGTTATTATGTTGCTCTGCAATTCAAGAATCTGTAGTGCTGTGTGCTTTCTAAATGTCCTCGGGTGCAATGAATCTCTGGAGTTTGTTATTTTCAGACTTGTTAGAACTGCTGTATTTCTCTTCCATCATCGTTGAGCGTATGTGGTGATCAGTTAAGTGTTGCTCTGTTCTTCACAAAAGAATGATACATTTATCATCTGAGCATTGACAAAGAAAGCAGTGCATATCCAGCATGAACAAATGTGAATACTTTTATCAAAGTAAGTATTGTAAAAAAGTTATCTTCCCACAATTACAAATATGAATGTTTAACTGTATAAGTCACATGTCTTATTGAAATTGTATTTGCAAGAAATGGAGCCAACCAGAAGGCTATGTGTATGATCACAGATAAGCTATTTTAAATGCAATATGCAATCTATGCTGTTGACATATTTCAGGATTCCATAATCCTACGTTTGTTTCGATTAACAAATATGATGTCACTAACTGATATTAAAGTGTGACCTTTAAATTAGATCTTTTTGTGATGTACATTCCATAAATATTTGTCATGATCAATAAATAAGACTTAATAAGTTAACGAATGTCAAAGTTTTCTTGGGAATTAGGAAATTAGGGTTAGAATAAGGGATGAAAACCACGTGGGACGGCCCGTCGACCTTAGGGTTAGGGTTAGGTATATGAATTTACTCATGAATCTCCCCGCGTTCGCCCGACTGCTTGGCAGTTGAATGGAGATCCAAGGAATGCACTGGCCGACAAATGTTATTTAGTAACGCCTCGTCCGGTAGATCTTAAACCCGGGATTGGATTTTCAAATTGGTTGAGTTCAGGACTTAAAGTTAAGGCCTCTATCAGGGATAGTGACTGTATATAAAGAGAAATGGTTAAGGTCCGGGTTGAGGTCAGGCTTAGGCCCAAGGTAGACTGTGTTCAAAGGGGCTAGTGTAAGAGGACGCAGAACTGAAAGGGGGTTCAAAGGGGGAGTGGTTACGGTTAGGGTAAAAGTACAGGTTAGGTGTATATTACTGTCTGTTGAAAGGGGGAGTGGTTAAGGTTAAAGGTTAAGCTTCGGTGTACATTTACCTTATGTTGTAAAGGGGAGTGGCCAGGGTCAGGTCAGGGTTAGGGTGAGTGGTTAAGGCCAGGGTAAAAGTACAGGTTATGTGTACATTACTTTCTATTGAAAGGGAGAATGGTTAAGTTAGGGTTAGGACTATGGAGTTTGCCCATAAAGTATTTTAGGGCAAGACAGGCCTTTTGTCACCCAAATGGAATGGGATGAATGAGGACATGTCTGAATGTAACCGCAATGACATTGCGTTTCCAGACAGCACTCATTCGGCCTGACATTTGGGTGACTTTTGATCGAAACATGCCAGAGCTTAGCTCTCTTTTTCGGGTGGTAGCCCAGGTCGACCCAGTCCCGAATATGTCGTTTTGGTCTTGGTACCCCCCAGGGATCAGGCCGAAACAGGCGTTTGAACGCGGCTCTTTCGCACCACCAAGGTCCCAGAGTTTCGGTCTCTTCATGGGGTGATAGCCCCGGTCCACCCGGTCCCGAATATGTCCTTGTGGTCTCTGTAGCCCCCAGGAATGACCCTGCAAAAGCCATTTAAACGCGGCTCTCTAGCGCCACCAAGGTATAAAAAGACAGTACTTGTGCTGTAACTCCTCCGGGGAAGGTCCGATTGACCCCAAATTTGGTATGCATGGTCCGGGTGGCCAGACGGTTATGACCCATGGGTCAAATATTTTTTAAAGGGGGTACATTCTAAATAAAGGTCAAATTCTAAATAAAGGTCCTAGAGTTTGGGTCTCTATTTGGCGTGATAGCCCAGATGCGCCCGGTCCCGAATATGCGCTTCTTTTCCCGGTACCCCCTCGGGATCATCCCGAAAGGGGTAAATTCGAAATAAAGGTCCCAGAGATTCAGACTCTTTTTCAGCTGAAAGCCCAGGTCGAGACAGTCCCGAATATGGCCCTTTGGTCTCGGTACCCCCCAGGGATCAGGCCGAAACAGGCGTTTGGACGCGGCTCTCTAGCGCCACCAAGGTCCCAGAGTTTCGGTCTCTTCATGGGGTGATAGCCCCGGTCTACCCGGTCCCGAATATGTCATTGTGGTCTCCGTAGCCCCCAGGAATGACCCCGCAAAAGCCGTTTGAACGCGGCTCTCTAGTGCCACCAAGGTATAAAAAGACGGTACTTGTGCTGTAACTCCTCCGGGGAAGGGCCGATTGACCCCAAATTTGGTATGCATGGTCCGGGTGGCCAGACGGTTATGACCCATGGGTCAAATATTTTTTAAAGGGTTAGGGTTAGGGTTAGGGTTAGGAAATGAGAAAATGTTGGAGACTCTGCTGCTAAAGAGCAACAGAGTCCCCGGTGTACGGTCCATCTACCATGCTCCGCCCTGAGGCCCTCAACGCTCATTAAGGCCTTGGGGATGTCTGGTGCCGAGCTTGGCGATCCAGCCCCTCTCCACCGTCATCCGCTGCGGGATAGTGCCAGACGGGCTTTTTATCACCCGATTGGAACGAGTTGAATGAGTAGATGGCGCAATGTCACCTCAGTGACATGTTGTTTCCAGACAGCACTCATTCGACTGACATTTGGGTGACTTTTGAGCCAACATGTCAGAGCTTAGCTCTCTTTTTGCGGTGATAGCCCTGGTCCCCCCGGTCCCGAATATGTGGTTCTGGTCCCGGTACCCCCCAGGGATGACCCCGAAACAGGCGAATTCGAAATAAAGGTCCCAGATTCTGGGTCTCTTTTTGGGGTGAAAGCCCTTGACCACCCGGTCCCGAATATGTGGTTGTTTTCCAGGTAGCCCCCAGGGATCACTCTGAAATAGGCGTTTGAAAAGTAAAAACCTGCGCGATGTTGCCCTCCTGTGGTGAAAGTTTTTAACACCCATCACTCTGCCAAAAACGTCCCACAGACCCCGTACTTGGCACAGGCACTCTCTGCGGGGACTAGTACCTTGCCATTGGGTTGATATTTTTAAAGGGGTAAATTTGAAATAAAGGTCCCAGAGTTTCGGTCTCTTTTTGGGGTGAAAGCCCTTGACCACCCGGTCCCGAATATGTGGTTCTTTTCCAGGTACCCACCGGGATCACCCTGAAAAGGGCGTTTGAAGGCGGCTCTGTCGCCTCGTGTGACATACCTTCATAAGGCTATAACTCCCGGAGGAAACGTCCGATTGACCCCAAATTTGGTATGCATGGTCCGGGTGGCTAGACGCTCATGACCCATGGGTCACTGATTTTTTAAAATGGGGTAATTTCGAAATAAAGGTCCCAGAGATTCGGTCTCTTTTTGGGGTGAAAGCCCAGGTCCCCCCGGTCCCGAATATGTGGTTCTTTTCCAGGTACCCACCGGGGATCACCCCGAAAAGGGCGTTTGAAGGCGGCTCTCTGTCGCCCTCGTGTGACATACCTTCATAAGGCTATAACTCCCGGAGGAAACGTCCGATTGACCCCAAATTTGGTATGCATGGTCCGAGTGGCTGGACGCTCATGACCCATGGGTCACTGATTTTCTAAAATGGGGTAATTTCGAAATAAAGGTCCCAGAGATTCGGTCTCTTTTTGGGGTGAAAGCCCAGGTCCCCCCGGTCCCAAATATGTGGTTCTCTTCCAGGTACCCCACAGGGATCACCCCGAAAAGGGCGTTTGAAGGCGGCTCTCTGTCGCCTCTAAGGTGTGGAAGACGGTACTTGTGCTGTAACTCCTCCGGGGAAGGTCCGATGGGGCTGAAATTTGCTGTGCACGGTCCCGGTGGGTCGGTCCTCATGACCCATGGGTCAAATATTTTTTTAAATGGGGTAATTTCGAAATAAAGGTCCCAGAGATTCGGTCTCTTTTTGGGGTGAAAGCCCAGGTCCCCCCGGTCCCAAATATGTGGTTCTCTTCCAGGTACCCCACAGGGATCACCCCGAAAAGGGCGTTTGAAGGCGGCTCTCTGTCGCCTCTAAGGTGTGGAAGACGGTACTTGTGCTGTAACTCCTCCGGGGAAGGTCCGATGGGGCTGAAATTTGCTGTGCATGGTCCCGGTGGGTCGGTCCTCATGACCCATGGGTCAAATATTTTTTAAACAGGGGCCCGTTCGAGATACAGGGCAAATTCTGAATAAAGGTCCCCGAGTCTGGGTCTCTTTTTGGGGTGCTGGCCCAGAGGCGCCCCATCCCGAATATGTGGTCCATTTCCAGGTACCCCCCAGGGATCACCCAGAAACAGGCGAATTCTAAATAAAGGTCCCAGAGTCTGGGTCTCTTTTTGGGGTGATAGCCCCGGTCCGCCCGGTCCCGAATATGTGGTTCTTTCCCAGGTACCCCCCAGGGATCATCCCGAAAAGGGCGTTTGAACGCTGCTATTTGGCACCCCCAAGGTATAAAAATACGGTACTTGTGCTGTAACACCTCCGGGGAAGGTCCGATGGGGCTGAAATTTGCTGTGCATGGTCCCGGTGGGTCGGTCCTCATGACCCATGGGTCAAATATTTTTTTAAATGGGGTAATTTCGAAATAAAGGTCCCAGAGATTCGGTCTCTTTTTGGGGTGAAAGCCCAGGTCCGCCCGGTCCCGAATATGTGGTTCTTTCCCGGGTAGCCCCCAGGGATCACCCCGAAACGGGCGTTTGAACGCTGATATTTGGCACCCCCAAGGTATAAAAATACGGTACTTGTGCTGTAACTCCTCCGGGGAAGGTCCGATGGGGCTGAAATTTGCTATGCATGGTCGCGGTGGGTCGGTCCTCATGACCCATGGGTCAAATATTTTTTAAACAGAGGCCCGTTCGAGATACAGGGCAAATTCTGAATAAAGGTCCCCGAGTCTGGGTCTCTTTTGGGGTGCTGGCCCAGATCCGCCCCATCCCGAATATGTGGTTCTTTTCCATGTACTTAAGAAGATGTACCAAGGGTACATTCTAAATAAAGGTCCCAGAGTCTGGCTCTCTTTTTGGGGTGATAGCCCAGGTCGACCCGGTCCCGAATATGGCTCTTTGGTCTTGGTACCCCCCAGAGATCACCCCGGAATAGGCGTTTGAACGCGGCTCTCTAGCGCCACCAAGGTCCCAGAGTTTCGCTCTCTTCATGGGGTGATAGCCCCGGTCCACGCGGTCCCGAATATGTCCTTGTGGTCTCCGTAGCCCCCAGGAATGACCCCGCAATAGGTGGGCTCTCTAGCGCCACATAGCTATGAAAAGGCGGTACTTGTGCTGTAACTCCTTCGGGGAAGGTCCGATCGGTCTGAAATTTGGTATACATGTTCTAGGGGACTAGGCGCTCATGACCCATGGGTCAAATATTTTTTAAATAGGGGCCCGTTCGAGATAAAGGGCAAATTCTGAATAAAGGTCCCCGAGTCTGGGTCTCTTTGGGGTGCTGGCCCAGAGGCGCCCCATCCCGAATACGTGGTTCATTTCCAGGTACCCCCTTAAGAAGATGTACCAAGGGATAAATTCTAAATAAGGGTCCCAGAGTCTGGCTCTCTTTTTGGGGTGATAGCCCAGGTCGACCCGGTCCCGAATATGGCTCTTTGGTCTTGGTACCCCCCAGAGATCACCCGGAATAGGCGTTTGAACGCGGCTCTCTAGCGCCACCAAGGTCCCAGAGTTTCACTCTCTGCATGGGGTGATAGCCAGTGTCCGTCCGGTCTCAAGCATGTATGACACGATGCTGTAGCCCCTAGAACCTCTGCATCAGATGGGCTCAAAAAACGGAAAAGCCACACTTGGACCCCATTTCACCCCCAAATAAAGCTCCAAACTGCCCGAAACTCATACGTCGAGTTGCCCTAGAGGCCCCGGACAGGATCCCCGAAGCACAAGTCTGTAGGCCCTCGGGAAAGCTAACTTCCGGTAGCAAGGTCCAAACGGGTTAAGACCCCCATATTCATGCTCAGGGGGTCCAGGCGCCCCCCCCAGCCGAGTTCCAAAAAAACCCCGTTTCCCCCATGTTCTGACATGCTACTCGGGGTTTTCCAGGACCCCCCAAGACCCTCCTGGACTTTGTGGTGATTTGAGAAAAAAGTCCCCCAAAAGACCCATAATGTCAAAATATGTCCCCCCATGTCCCCCCCCCCTTTCTGGGTAAAACTGAGCGCCCCAGACCCTGGAAGAACCAGAGTGAAAACGACAGAGTCAGAAAATGTTGAAAATCAGACTGAGTCAGAAATTTCCGAAAATCAGACAGAGTCAGAAACTTTGGAAAAATAGTTAGAGTTATTGTGGTGTATCAAGGAAAAAAAGAAGAAAGTCTCCATATGTGCGAATGTGTAGAGGACTCCAGTGCGCACATTTGATAAGGGGTGACCAAACCACCTCTCGAAATCAGAAACCCGGTTTTCAAAAATTTGAGAAGCGGGGGGGTTTCAAAATAAAGGCGGCCGAATTAAAGTGCACTATCACGGGGTGCCGAGTTCGGTGGAGCCGACCCGATTGACCCATTTTGGGGCGTTTTGGAGGCGTTTGAAGCGAAAGTTTGAATCCGACTTTCGAGTGCTTTCCCTGGGGAGAGCGGGTCCACGGACCCCGCCGAATTGAGCTCCAGACCGAGATCTTTAATTCGGCATATGGGGCCCCTGGGGTGTCCGGATTTCGATCACTTTTGGCGGATTGAAAATCTCGAAAAATACCTCCGCGGCGGAGGGGCACTTTGGCGGTTTCGAGTCCGATCGCCGGACACTTTCTTCGGCCACGGCGGTCACGGACCCGCTGTGGAAAAAAAACTTCCAGCCGAATTAAAGGCCATCCCTGGCTCTATAATTCGGCTCTATTTTCCAAAGTCTGGCGTCCGATTTTCGACCACTTTGGGCGGATTGAAGTCCGCGAAGACCCTGGTTCTCGGACAACTTCCGAGAAAAAAAGTGGTTTAACGCCCCGCTTTCGAGTCCTTCCTCCAGCCGAATTAAAGGCCATCCCTGGCTCTATAATTGAGGGCTGTTTGCCGAATTCTGGCGTCCGAATTTCGACCACTTTGGGCGGATTGAAAGCAGCAAAGTGTCCTGTCCTAAAAACGGCTGTGTGGAAAAATGACAGAGTGCTGACTGGAAGTGGCCACTCCATGGAGCACTTCACACCTCCTTCTTCCAGTCTGAAAAAGTGACAGAGTGCTGACTGGAGGTGGCCACCAGATGGAGCACTTCACACCTCCTTCTTCCAGTCTGAAAAAGTGGAAAAAGTGACAGAGTGCTGACTGGAGGTGGCCACCAGATGGAGGCATTGTCCTTTCAATGACTTGTCTCCCCAGTGTGCCTGTTGAAAAAA
>NW_026613261.1:2212424-2219924 GCF_029220125.1 Pseudoliparis swirei | reverse complement strand
GTGGTCTTGGTGGTCCCTGGTTCCTCCAGAGCCAGGGCCCTTGAGGCTGCTGTCATGCCCAGAGGAGTGAGTTTGACGGGTGATGGAGGTCTTGGTGGTCCCTGGTTCCTCCAGAGCCAGGGCCCTTGAGGCTGCTGTCATGCCCACAGGAGTGAGTTTGATGGGTGATGGTGGTCTTGGTGGTCCCTGGTTCCTCCAGAGCCAGGGCCCTTCATGCTGCTGTCATGCCCAGAGGAGTGAGTAGAACAGTGCAGTCTATAAATTAAAAAAGAATTACTTCCCAAGCACTCAGAGTCCTGGGTCCTTTGTCTAAATTAAGAGTAGAGTCTCCCCATGTCATCATTCAACATGTGCCATTTTGGTGACTTTTCTCAGGCTTGCTGTCCCTGGTCAATTGTCAAAAAGTCACCTCCATGTCATGGTTCAACATGTGCCATTTAGGTGACTTTTCTCAGGCTTGCTGTCCCTGGTCAATTGTCAAAAAGTCACCTCCATGTCATGGTTCAACATGTGCCATTTAGGTGACTTTTCTCTGGCTTGCTGTCCCTGGTCGACTGTCAAAAAGTCACCTCCATGTCATGGTCCAACATGTGCCATTTAGGTGACTTTTCTCTGGCTTGCTGTCCCTGGGCGATTGTCAAAAAGTCACCTCCATGTCATGGTCCAACTGTCAAAAAGTCACCTCCATGTCATGGTCCAACATGTGCCATTTAGGTGACTTTTCTCTGTCAAAAAGTCACCTCCATGTCATGGTCCAACTGTCAAAAAGTCACCTCCATGTCATGGTCCAACATGTGCCATTTAGGTGACTTTTCTCTGGCTTGCTGTCCCTGGGCGATTGTCAAAAAGTCACCTCCATGTCACGGTCCAACTGTCAAAAAGTCACCTCCATGTCATGGTCCAACATGTGCCATTTAGGTGACTTTTCTCTGGCTAAAAAGTCACCTCCATGTCACGGTCCAACTGTCAAAAAGTCACCTCCATGTCATGGTCCAACATGTGCCATTTAGGTGACTTTTCTCTGGCTCGCTGTCCCGTCAAAAAGTCACCTCCGTGTCATCACGCCCGATTGGAACGAGTTGAATGAGTAGATGGCGCAATGTCACCTCAGTGACATGTTGTTTCCAGACAGCACTCATTCGGCTGACATTTGGGTGACTTTTGAGCCAACATGTCAGAGCTTAGCTCTCTTTTTGAGGTGATAGCCCTGGTCCCCCCGGTCCCGAATATGTGGTTGTTATCCCGGTAGCCCCTCGGGATCACCCCGATAAGGGCGTTTGAATGTGGCTCTCTATCGCCACCGTGTGACGGACCTTTATAAGGCTATAACTCCTCGAGGAAATGTCCGATTGACCCCACATTTGGCATGCATGGTCCGGGTAAGTAGGTGCTCAATGTACCCTGGTCAGATAGTTTTTAAAAAGGGGTAAATTTGAAATAAAGGTCCCAGAGATTCGGTCTCTTTTTGGGGTGAAAGCCCTGGTCCCCCCGGTCCCGAATATGTGGTTGATTTCCCGGTAGCCCCTCGGGATCACCCCGAAAAAGGTGTTCCAAAAGGGTGACTTTTGTCCACCTCCATGTCCTCATTCAACCCATTATTGAAAAAGCATTCACAAGGGATAGTGCCACCCGGTCCCGAATATGTGGTTCTTTCCCCGGTAGCCCCCAGGGATCACCCCGAAACAGGCAAATTCGAAATAAAGGTCCCAGAGTCTGTGTCTCTTTTTGGGCTGCTGGCCCAGGTCCGCCCGGTCCCGAATATGTGGTTCTTTCCCGGGTAGCCCCCAGGGATCATCCCGAAAAGGGCGTTTGAAAGCTGATCCACCATGGTCTACAATACAGGTCTTGTGCTGTAACTCCTCCGGGGAAGGTCCGACGGGGCTGAAATTTTCTGTGCATGGTCCCGGTTGGTTGATCGTCATGACTCACGGGTCGAATATTTTTTAAACAGGGGCCCGTTCGAGTTCCAGGGCAAATTCGAAATAAAGGTCCCCGAGTCGAAACAGGCAAATTCGAAATAAAGGTCCCAGAGTCTGGGTCTCTTTTTGGGGTGAAAGCCCTTGACCACCCGGTCCCGAATATGTGGTTGTTTTCCGGTAGCCCCCAGGGATCATCCCGAAAAGGGCGTTTGAAAGCTGATCCACCAAGGTCTACAATACAGGTCTTGTGTGTAACTCCTCCGGGGAAGGTCCGACGGGGCTGAAATTTGCTGTGCATGGTCCCGGTTGGTTGAACGTCATGACCCACGGGTCGAATATTTTTTAAACAGGGGCCCGTTCGAGTTCCAGGGCAAATTCGAAATAAAGGTCCCAGAGTATGGGTCTCTGTTTGGGGTGAAAGCCCAGGTCCGCGCGGTCCCGAATATGTGGTCCTTTTCCGGGTACCCCCCAGGGATCACCCCGAAAAGGGCGTTTGAATGCCGCTCTCTGTCTCCATCGTGTGGCGGACCTTTATAGACCTTTATAAGGCTATAACTCCTCGAGGAATCATCCGATTGACCCCAAATTTGGTATGCATGTTCGGGGTAAGTAGTTGCTCATGACCCATGGGTCGAATATTTTTTAAACAGGGGCCCGTTCGAGATACAGGACTTATTCGAAATAAAGGTCCCCGAGTCTGGGTCTCTGTTTGGGGTGCTGGCCCAGAGGCGCCCCATCCCGAATATGTGGTCCTTTTCCGGGTACCCCCCAGGGATCATCCCGAAAACGGGCTATGAAGGTCGACATGCAGTATCCGTCTCTAAATAAATTAAAATAAATACTTTCCAAGGACTTAGAGTCCTGGATTCTTTTTTAAACATAAGAGGAGGGTCTCAGCAAGACCTCCAGCGAGTTTGGAACCACTGGCCCCAGGAAAAAGGCCCCAAAAACGGGTTATGAAGGTCAAAATCCGGCCTCCATTTTCTTTTCCGTCAATTAAGGACAGCTGTTCAATCAGCTGTGCAATCAGTTTAATTAAGGACAGCTGTTCAATCAGCTGTGCAATCAGTGCCTCCTATAAAAGCCACCTGCTGCTGTCCTCCGCTCACTCTTCAGTTGACACTCGGCATACAAGGTAAGGAAATACTGCTCTAGAATCAATGTTTTTTGCGGGATAAATGCTACTTCCACACCAGCTAAACAATGTCCCCGTCTGCCATGTGCATTTCTGTGGTGGTGTTTGTGGAAAAAAGGTTAAATTACCGACGTAAAATAACTAAAATGTTTGTTAAAAATTAATCTTTTTGTTCCTCTTTTCTTTCAGAAATGACTCCTCCACATGGGAGCTCCATCTGCCCTATATGCCTCCATGTCTATCAGGCACTAGCACAACACCTAAAGCGGGCACATGGTGTCTTTAATCTGCATGAGAGGAGGCTGTTACTCAGCATGGCCTCCGGACGGGTCAATATCCGGCAGTGCCCTTGTCCAGTCTCGGGCTGCTCCTACCACAGCACGAGACTGGACCAGCACCTTCTGGATGGGCACCCGGAGCTGACCCGGACCCGCTTATTGAACGAGGAGCACGCCGTCAGAAAGGCGGCGGTAGTTCAGCTGCTGGGCTGCCTGAGGGCCACAAACCCTCGGGTAGCCATGGTCTCGGCGTTAGACCTGGTTGTGTGCTCAGCTGAGGACCGGCAGGTTGTCGGCGAGGTCGACCCGGGGGTGGTGGTCGCCTGCCAAATGCCAGCATGTGTGAGTGTGAGGGCGGAGCACCAGGAGAACACTGCCACCATGGAGCGGCTGGAGAGGGAGTCTACCCTGCATCTAAAAACAATCAAGGTGCAGGCCCGGAAGCTCCGCCGCTACCAGCTGGTAGTCAGAGGGGTGAGTGCTGGCTGTGAACATATTTCTATGTGCTGAGTTCTGACTGTGAACATATTTCTAAGTGCTGCACTTCTGACTCAGATGAATGAAGCTGCAGCGGGCAGCCGGGAGAAGGAGGTCGAACAGCGGCCGGAGGAGGTCGAACAGCGGCCGGAGGAGGTCGTGGCCGGGCCAAGCAGGCAGCTGCAGCACCTGGCCCTCCCTCCCAGTATTGGTAAGAGGAGAAAGCACACTCTGTGTGTGTGTGTGTGTGTGTGTGTGTGTGTGTGTGTGTTTTAAGACCCTATTCCAATGTTAAATAATGTTTCCTCTCTTTACAGAAACGTTTTTGGCCGGATATGAAGCCTATCAACTGGGCATTCAGCCCACTCCAAAGCATGTGGAGAATTCCACCTCCAAGGTCAATCGGGTGAGGTCCTTCTTGTTCCACCTATCGGCGGGGAAGAACCACCTCGCCTCGTGGCTCTTTCTCGACGACATGCCTGCAGTAACAAAGTAAGTGTCCGTTTCACATGCACATTGAGCGGCCTGATGTGAACGGTGACTCGATGGCTGTGGTTCTTTGCACAGGTATGCAACGCATCTGTTGAGGGAGGGCAAGGAGGTCACGACCGTCAGCTTTTACCTCCGGAACATCATCCAGTTCCTGGGGTACCTGAAGGACACCCCGCCCAGGGCCTGCAGGTTACGGAAGCCCCAAATCCACGGGGTAATCAGGGCGGTCCACATGGCCGTGAAGAATTTGGCCAGGCCCATAGTGACACACCAGCTGAAAGTGAAGGCCAAAAAGATGGCCAGCATTGTCTCCAGGGAGAACCTGAAGAGGTGCCAGGAGCAGGCCAGGGTGGCGATCCCGGAGCTGCTGAGTAAGTCATTTAGCTCCAGAGATCGGGTCTTTCAGTCGGTTGTCATGCCCAAAAGTGTGCATGTTTTACGGGTTCTGACATTGTTTTTCTCCCTCCATTTCAGCCAGGATGGAGGACGACAGCTCTTCCAACCTCAGAGACGACTTCTCCGGGTACTTCTCGGCCTTTGTCATCACCATCTATGGACACAGGCCGGGAGTACTCACCAACATGACCATCTCTGAGGTTGAGGCGGCCAAGGCGGACCCTCTCCTCCCGACTGACTCCGGCTACGTCATCACTGTAGGTACCGAGCTCCAAACTAAAGTGCCTCATCGACTCTGCTTTACTTTCAATGTTTCACGGTTCTCTCTGTGTGTTGTAGATCGACGAGCACAAAACCAACCGCACCTTTGGTGGAGCCCAGATTTTCCTGACCTTCGAGGAGTTCTCCTGGCTGGAGAGGTGGCTCGAGGTCAGGAAACGTCTGGGCTCCAAGAGCCAGAGGGTGTTCATCACCACAGGTGGAAGGCCGTTGAAAAACATGGTCCGATATATGCAGGTGGTCTGGGCCCACATGGGCCTGCCTGGACGGCCTACGTTCACGGACCTGAGGACGATGTCTGGTCACGTAAGTGCAGTCCTCCAGCCACCCTCTCTGCGATGCTGTATCGGCCCGCTCGACTAATACGTTTTGACGGTCACTTTTACTGTTTCCAGGTCAAAAATGTCCACAGTGAAACCACCAGGGACCAGCTCGCCCGCTTCATGTGTCACGACACCGAGACCGCCGACCGCTATTATGCTCTGGCCCTCGACCGCAGCCAGGCGAAGGAGTTGCGGGGGCACTTTGAGGAGGTGACTGCCTCCTGCTCAACCACCCAGGACCAGGACAGTGGCGACTCGGCTGCAGAGGAGGACGCCGAGGAGATGGAGGAAGAGAGGATCGAGTCTGAGGCGGTGGAGGACCATGACATTCAAAATAAAATGATTTAAATGCACTCAGAGTCCTGGCTTCTTTTTCTAATTTAAGAGTAGAGTGTCACCATGAATACCCCCAAGTTTGGTAGCAGTGGCCCCAGGGGAAGGACCCTAAAATGGGGGGAAACTGAATATGTTCTTGGAGGAGGTAATTTCGAAATAAAGGTCCCAGAGTCTGGGTCTCTTTTTGGGGTGAAAGCCCAGGTCCGCCCGGTCCCGAATATGTGGTCCTTTTCCAGGTACCCCCCAGGGATCACCCCGAAAAGGGCGTTTGAATGCCGCTCTCTGGCTCCATCGTGTGGCGGACCTTTATAGACCTTTATAAGGCTATAACTCCTCGAGGAAATGTCCGATTGACCCCAAATTTGGTAAGCATGTTCCGGGTAAGTAGTTGCTCATGACCCATGGGTCAAATATTTTTTAAACAGGGCCCCGTTCGAGATACATGACTTATTCGAAATAAAGGTTCCAGCGTCTGGGACTCTTTTTGCGGTGATAGCCCTGGTCCCCCCGGTCCCGAATATGTGGTTCTGGTCCCGGTACCCCCCAGGGATGACCCCGAAACAGGCGAATTCGAAATAAAGGTCCCAGATTCTGGGTCTCTTTTTGGGGTGAAAGCCCTTGACCACCCGGTCCCGAATATGTGGTTGTTTTCCAGGTAGCCCCCAGGGATCATCCCGAAATAGGCGTTTGAAAAGTAAAAACCTGCTCGATGTTACCCTCCTGTGGTGAAATCTTATAACACCCATAACTCTGCCAAAAAACGTCCCACAGACCCCATACTTGGCACAGGCACTCTCTGCGGGGACTAGTACCTTGCCATTGGGTTGGATACTTTTTAAAAAGGGGTAAATTTGAAATAAAGGTCCCAGAGTTTCGGTCTCTTTTTGGGGTGAAAGCCCTTGACCACCCGGTCCCGAATATGTGGTTCTTTTCCAGGTACCCACTGGGATCACCCGAAAGGGCGTTTGAAGGCGGCTCTCTGTCGCCCTCGTGTGACATACCTTCATAAGGCTATAACTCCCGGAGGAAACGTCCGATTGACCCCAAATTTGGTATGCATGGTCCGAGTGGCTGGACGCTCATGACCCATGGGTCACTGATTTTCTAAAATGGGGTAATTTCGAAATAAAGGTCCCAGAGATTCGGTCTCTTTTTGGGTGAAAGCCCAGGTCCCCCCGGTCCCGAATATGTGGTTCTTTTCCAGGTACCCACCGGGGATCATCCCGAAAAGGGCGTTTGAAGGCGGCTCTCTGTCGCCTCTAAGGTGTGGAAGACGGTACTTGTGCTGTAACTCCTCCGGGGAAGGTCCGATGGGGCTGAAATTTGCTGTGCATGGTCCCGTTGGGTCGTTCCTCATGACCCATGGGTCAAATATTTTTAAACAGGGGCCCGTTCGAGATACAGGGCAAATTCTGAATAAAGGTCCCGAGTCTGGGTCTCTTTTTGGGGTGCCCAGAGGCGCCCCATCCGAATATGTGGTCCATTTCAGGTACCCCAGGATCACCCAGAAACAGGCGAATTCTAAATAAAGGTCCCAGAGTCTGGGTCTCTTTTTGGGGTGAAAGCCCAGGTCCCCCCGGTCCCGAATATGTGGTTCTTTTCCAGGTACCCACCGGGGATCACCCCGAAAAGGGCGTTTGAAGGCGGCTCTCTGTCGCCCTCGTGTGACATACCTTCATAAGGCTATAACTCCCGGAGGAAACGTCCGATTGACCCCAAATTTGGTATGCATGGTCCGGGTGGCTAGACGCTCATGACCCATGGGTCACTGATTTTTTAAAATGGGGTAATTTCGAAATAAAGGTCCCAGAGATTCGGTCTCTTTTTGGGGTGAAAGCCCAGGTCCCCCGGTCCCAAATATGTGG